>NC_073377.1:41302310-41543217 GCF_028641065.1 Leucoraja erinaceus
ACAAATATTTTATTGTCAAAAAAACAGGACAACCTTCTTTAAAAATGCATTGTAGAACGGGATCAGCTAGTTTTACCTGCCAATCACTTTTGTTTATGCTCATGTTGCCACTGAAAGAAAAAAAAGGTCAGTGTTTTATAGGAAAAATAAATGTATTATCATATATCTCTTAATTGTTGATTCAATGCTTCGTCAATATGAATCACACTGAATGGCGAATTTTACAATATATAAATAATAAAATACCTGACTTTGTCATAAAATATTTCTAATGGCCTTTCGTGCTTTAGTCTTTAATGAAACAGGCATGAACATGTATAAATAGTAAGTAAGCAGCTGTAATTCATCCCATATGTTACAATGAGTGAAAAGGAACACTTGAACGTGACAACGCGTTTGCCTTGAAACATATTTTTCCCAAAAGACTTAATAATATTCACTTACAGTTTCCAGTCACATATTCTTTCTCCATAATTTAATTCTTAGCGTTTTATGAGTACCTGCAGTCACTGCTAATTTCAGCTGCCAGTCTGTCAGCTTCTGCAATGCCACAGCCTGCCGTTTCAAGCCCTGTCATTAATCCTTTTGGCAAGTGGCTAGCAGTGAGTTGCAATCCTGCATCAGCTGCACCATCTTGACAACTTAATTGAACCATTTTGTTGAATCACATCTGAGTGCTCAAATGATATATATGATGATATATACAGGTCGCTATATTTTTAACTACATATTCCCCCAAATCTCGACATTGTGTTGAAATCACTTGGCATAGCTGTAACCCCTTTTTTCCCTTTCCTTTCAAAGTAACACAGAAATGTGGTCGTACTACTGTAGCCAGGATTTGAATTGCTTCAGGCTCATTAGTTCACAGCAAGCTGTCCAGATGTGGTATGGTGCTGGTTTTCTTTTATCATTCATGCTTGAAAGCAAGCTGTCAGCGACCATTTACCTTTTTTTTCTAAAAGAAAGAAATGCCAAATTGAGAAAACTGATAACATTGATTTTCTTTTGTTATAGGAAATCCAATTACTGAGATTCCAGACTGCTGCATCTGCTTACTTTCAATAGAAATCCATTATTTTCAAACAGTGATTGCATTCTTGTTTTATATAAACTGTTCTAATGTACTAAATCTGCTTTCTCAAACAGCAAAGGAGCAAATCACCTGTAAGCAACAATTGAGCTTAAAATGTTACACGCAAGCAGAAGATGAAAACAATCATTCATCCATAAATTATAGGCTGTCTGTGTGTATCATTCATTCCAGCACAGAGCCAATTCTTAAAGCCAAGTCACAGTTGCTTTATTACAGGATCAGGCAGAAGTCAGTAAATAATAGAAAGAAGTAAAATACGATTTTGAATATTTTAATTCGCATTCGATTTTTAAATCTTTTTTTATATTGTAATATGTTCTGCCTTGTGTTAGGCTTAGATAATGCCCAAGTAATAGGCATAATCTAATTAAGTCATGGTAGGTTTGTATTCCATGATTATTTTCCAGTCTGCATTTTAAATGATGGACACAAAGAACTGCAGTTGCTGGTTTATGAAACAAGATGCAAAGTGCTGGAGTAACTCAGCGTATCACGCAGTATCTCCGGAGAATATTGCAGTCGCTGCCTCAAAAAGGATGGCAGTATCATCAAGGACCCACACCATCCTGGCCACACACTCATCTCCCTGCTACCTTCAGGTAGAAAGTAGAGGAGACTGAAGACTGTAACGACCAGGTTCAGGAATAGCTACTTCGCCACAGCCATCAGGCTATTAAACCTGGCTCGGACAAAACTCTGAACATTAATAGCTCATTTTACTTTGGAGTCACGTGAGTGACTACATGAAGAGCCCGCCAGCCCGCGTGCGCGTCATTATCGTTTAACGCATGGCGCAGCAACTGGGTGGCAGGTGCACTGCTCCTCCAGCGATAAGGTTTAAAAAGGCCCTACAGGTAAGTTTCACTTATTCTGAGGTCATCTTTGTTCTGAAATTTTGCTTACAGAACGGTGAATTTCCAAACTTGATGGAAAAGTCCAGGGCTAAGTCTAAACGGGCTGTGGAGAAACCGGCTAGGGAGGACCGCGGGAGTGCGGGTAGATGGTGGTGGTCGATATCACCACCCGAGTCCACCACCCGACTTCCGACTTAGTACCTCTTGTATCCGCGGTGGTTCCCCAGAAAGGGGGTAAAGCCAAAAGTAAGACGGATAGGCCTGTGGACTCGGACAAGTCAGGCCAGGAGGACTCGCCTCCTACAGTGGATAGCGTCCTAGGACTTTTATCCCGGATGGAGCGTCTAATGGAAAAGATGCTCCATCATGATATGCTCCAACAAAAGGAGTTATGTCAGCATGGGTCTCCTCGGAGGCCCAAGACGGCATCTGGTTCAGGGCTGCACAATGTCTCCCTCTCCGCGGAGGGGAGCGTAAGGAGTCAGTACTGGGCTGACTCCGAATTCGGGGGAATGGCTGAAGAACATACTAGTATGCTTGGGGTGCATGAAGCACAGGATTTGCCTGCCATAGCTTCAAAATGTGCGATACCCTCGCAAACAGGGGAGCCGTTACAGGAGGAGCTGGCTGCAAATATTAACTGCCTCACCTCCCACCAGCTGCAGGTGCAGGTGATGACAGATACAGCTGCCAAATACATGGCACCTGCGAACTGTGCTTCGTTAAATGTACCTACCATAAACAACTTGATTTGGGGATATATTAGAGGGGGCATCAGAGCCCAAGAAGTAAAAATCCAGAAAATCCTCAAATTATTGGCTTTGGGCATAATGGCGTTTGCCAGGTCTGTGGATGGAGGGCCATTGTCTGATGGATAACAGGATGCCCTGGCAATGATGTGCAATGCACATTTTGAGATCAATTGTTTCCGAAAAAGTGCCATCCGACCTGCCCTGAACCTCAAATTAGCGGGGTTGTGTAAAGCCAGTAACGTTCAGCCGCCGAATCTCCTCTTCGGAGAAAACCTACCAAAACAGGTCAAGGACCTTGATGAAGAGGCGAAGGCTGTTGGGTTGATGAAGGCGCCATCAACCAGCAAAATCTCTCAATTCCGGCGGCAGCACCCCTATGCATCCACCAGCAGAAAACGGTTTCCTGAAGCTGGTGAAAGATCGAAGGCCGTATATTCTGGGCAGAGGTTTTTTTTAGGCCAAGACCCAGACCGGCCGTCTTAGAAGATGCGCCGTTCCTGCATTCCAGCACCCCTCTCCCCAAAACTCGGGGGCGGAAGTAATAACCACTGGTTACCATGGAGGTAGGTGGGTCTGGTTCCTTCCAGAACATGGGGTATGTGGACCATTTACAAGTTGGTGGGAGATTACACTTGTTTTTGAATGCATGGAGTTCGATAACGTCAGATCTATTTATACTGCACCGTATACAGGGATTCCAATTGAGTTCTTTCCCAATTCAATTGAGAGGTCGAGGCATGACCCTCACAAATTTGTTTCTAATATATTTACAAGGAAAAAGAAAGATGGAGGATGCTGTATCATCCTTGATTTGACTCAGCTTAGCGCTTTTGTGCAGTATAAACATTTTAAAATGGCAACCTTCGTTACTGTCAAACAACTGTTTTCCAAAGGATGCTTTATGCCACGCATCGATCTCAAAGATGCATACTATTCGGTACCCATTCACAGGGATCACCGGAGGTATTTGAAGTTTAACTGGAAGGGCAACTGTGGCAGTTTAAGGCATTGTCTAATTGGTTAACATCAGTCCCCAGATTATTTACCAAAATATTAAAACCGGCACTTGCGCTTCTCAGAGCTCAAAAATATATTGTCATGGCATACTTGGATGATATCCTAATCATAGGGAAAACTGAAATTAGCTAAATTAGCTGTTTCAGCCACTAAACCCTTGTTTAAGAGATTGGGGTTTCTCATCCATCCATGACACACCACCCGCCTGCCCGCTCCCGGAGTTTAGCATTGAATACTCATGGCTGAGTTCGCTGTGGTGCTGGGGTTGCTGCCCTGCTTGCGCCTGGACATGGTAGTCTGGTGGGGGCTGTGAGTCTCCCACACCCCCCCCCCCCCCGAGACCGGTACTAGACCCCCCCCCCTCCTCTCCTCTACTCTCTCCCCCCCCCCCCCCCCCCCCCCCCCCCCAGCAGCGCGAGTCAAAACACAATTACATTTACTGCGGATTGTGGATCAGAGAATTGATGACACATTGTATATCCACTTGTTAACTACTGGCTGTTAATAAGTGCTACAGTAGTAGTTAACACATCGTTTGTGTCTGATGGTCATGCAGCGATTGTTATCCATGTGGATCCAAAAATCTGTATTGCAAATGGGTTTTTAAAAATCTTTATTTAACAAAGCAAATTTGTATTTCCATATGAAATACGGAAAATTAACGTGGGGCCCCCCTTGGGCCCCCCTTGGGAGCGGGGCTCAATTTGGAAAAATCAGTCCAATCAGCCTAAGGCCGGCCCTGCTTGACAAGGTCTCCACTGATTCTCAGTTTGTAGGTTTTAAACACATGTCTTGCCAGATCTATCTCTCACCCTTTTATTAAACCTTTCCTATCCTCTAGCTGTCCAGCAGCCGCACATTTTTCTAAATTGTTGTCAGACCCTCTCATTATAAGTTTTTATTCACACCAAGCAACGTATCTTTACCTTGCCTTATAAAGACAGAATCAAAGTATCCATTGAATACATTGTTCACGCCTTGTGAACATTTACTTGTCCTTAACTATTATGTTTCCTATTATTCCCTTGTTATCTTCTTAAATCCTGTATTTTATTTTTTATTTCCTGTAAAGCACCTTGAATTGCTGTTTGCACGAATGGTGCTATACAAATAAACTTGCCTTGCCTTGCCTTGTATCACTTTTATCAATCACACCTTAGTTCTGTCAAATTCTATATCTTTCCACTTTTTAAATTCATATTCAGATTAAAGACACTGCTGCAAAGCCAGTATTTATTGCCCATCCCTATTTGCCTTTGAGAAATTAGTAGTGAGCCAATTTCTTGAACTCTGGATTTGTGCAAAGGCCAGTTGATCAACATTCAGGACTGGCATGTTTCAGATCATTCGCTCGTGTGTCAGACGACGTGTAGCTCGCTGTTGGCTTCTGTTGTCGTCCAACATGTCGACAGAATTGTCGCCCGATGCGTCGCAGATTGCATCGCTTCGTCGCTTCCAGGGATCGCCACGAGGAGGCTTCTGTCATGATCCCCGCATGTTTCAGTAAGGAGTTGGGATGATGATGGAAAAGTAAGGGAACATTGGATGGCCAAAGAGGAAATAAATTTGGTCAAAAGCGAAAAGGAATTTTTGAGAGGGACTTCTAGGAATATAAGGCAATAACTTAAGTGGGCAATTTGGATGGCCCGAAGGGGCCAAGAAATGTATTTGGCGAATCCAATTAAAGAGAATCCCAAATCTACATTAAACAAGAGGGTAACTAGGGAGAAGGTAGAACCACTAGAGGATAAAGGATGGGAATTGTGTATATATACCTACAGTATAAATAAATTCATAGTCACAGAGCCATACAGCACATAAACAGAACCTTTGGCCCCACCGAGTCCACCTCAAACACCTATATACATCAATCCTGCACTCACCTACATGGTAGGGATGACTTACAATGGCCAATTGAACTACTAAATCTTATGTCTTTGGGATGGAGGATACTCATGTGGTCATAGGGAGAACATGCAAACTTTACAGACACCGCACAGGTCAGCATTGAATATGGCTCACTGGCCATGTGAGGCAGTGATGTTAATGGCTGTGCCATTAAAATCACTAGTATCTTTATCACTTTATCACTAGTATCTTTAAATATATTAAGATTTTCCAACTGCTTATTACAGATCTTCAATATAACTATTTTTAACTGGCCTATAATTATTTTTCTTTTTCGTGAATATTAGTGTTACATGTCTACCCTCTAACCTGATCAGCCTATTTCATACACTTAGAGATATTGGAAAATGAACACTAGGACTTCTGCCATCAGAGTCGTTATTTATTTTAGATCAAAGGTGATGCCTGGATTTAGCTCCCTAATGCCCGCCCCACTTAGGAAACCTGAACGGAAACCTCTGGAGACTTTGCGCCCCACCCAAAGTTTCTGTGTGGTTCCCGGAGGTTGCAGGTGGTTGCCGGAGGTTGCAGGTAGTGGAAGCAGGTAGGGAGACTGACAAAAGCCTCCGGGAACCTCCGGGAACCGCACGGAAACCTTGATAGGACAACTGAGGTGACTGGAAGCTGGCAACTGTTCACAGATCAGTTTGCATCCCACATGTGTGCTGACATGACCAAACTATGAGTTCCCACTCCAATTCAGGACTCAAAATTGTGCACAGTAGCAATATCTGACATGGTCGACAGTAGGGCCAGGAGTAGGTTAGATGCGGCCTCTCAGATTGTTTTGTGGCTGGGATACAATCCATTTAAATAGGGTTGTCAACTCAATGGAAAAGGATATGTATGAGTGGGAATAGTATTTATTAAACATTTTGCCTCCGTGTTAGTGCGTCAGTTATAATGCTCAAATTATTTTACTTAGAACTTTTAATTATTTGTTGGCATTTTATTCTTCAGAAAATTCATTTATCTTTCTTTTTTTAAATATTTGAATCTGTTTTCTTTTATTATCCAAATCGTTGTGAACAGTTTTGAAATGTGTCTGATAATCAAAGAATTTGGAGAAAAAAGGAAGTTCCTTTGACGGTGGTGTCAAAGGCAGTGGAGCTTTCCCTGAATGGGTGCATTGCCTGGGGGCTACACACATCTTGCAACCAGCTCCACCTTATGGGATACATATTGGGTACAGATGATGATATTATTCAACAAGGGTAGGAGCTTTTTTTAAATTTCAAAATATACTTTATTCGAGAAATAAATATATCCAATACATGATCCTCACAAGACTCCATCCCACATTTACAGAGGCTATACATCAAGGGTTCCCAACCTGGGGTAAATTTACCCTCAGGGGTGAATTTCACCTACCCGGGGGATAAATTTGTTGATACTGGATTTGTACCTATTATTTCTCATTGACTGACTGATTGGTTCTGGTATACCGGTATCTGTTCATCATTAGATGTTTATAAATAAGTAAATAACATTGTTATGTGCTATTAAAGTTGCCAGGGGTAAACGGGACGAAAAAGGTTGAGACGCCCCCCAACCACCTCCCTGACCTGAGTGATGTCGAAGCTCCCTCACTGCAGCAAGATCCACAGACCGGAAGCGCGACAGTCATTGCCCCCCCGACCGTACTGGCAGTCCTTGGGGCCACCATCGCCACCACCTCCGATAGCTGCGGAGGAGTGGCAGCCCACACTCCTGCAGAAAAGTCACATCCGCCAGGTACTGCAAGGCATTTACACATCGCACTGTGTTCTTCACACTGCGCAAGTTTAGCGATGCCAGTTTTAGCTCCATTGTCCTTAAAAAGCCACTGACCGTCATCTTGTCCTCTCATGCATGTCCTCTGGTGAATTGCAGCACCGTTTCAGAGCTTAGGTACTGGGTCCTGGTATCCTCAAGGAGGGGGGTCTCCTCTGGCATAGCTGAAGTTGTTGGAGGGACCCTCCTTGTTCCACCCACTTCTGGGCGCAGCGCCCCCTCCGTCTCCTGTAGCTGGCGTACGGTGGCTGATTCAGTGCTCCCGGTCTCCCGGAGCTGGAGCCCATTGGCCACTGAACTGCTCCTGGTCTCCCGGAACCGGAGCCCATTGGCCACTGCACTGCTCCTGGTCTCCCGGAACTGGAGCCCATTGGCCACTGCACTGCTCCTGGTCTCCCGGAGCTGGGGGCCATTGGCTGCTGCACTGTCCCGCTCTCCCAGAGTTGGGGGACAACAGGCATGTCCTTTCCCTTTCCGATTTCCTCACCCGTTTTCTTCCTCTGCCTCCGCCGTCAGGTCCTCGATGTTGCCTCATCCTCTAACGGGGAGAGGTTCCTTGCGTTGGTCTGTGAGAGGACTCTGGGGGCGTTGGCAATAGGGTTGCCAACTTCCTCACTCCCAAATAAGGGATAAAAGGTCAAAATAAGGAACAAATTCTCAACGGCAATTCGTTGACCGACTCGGCCATGGCTGGGTGAATGATGAGTTGGCCCGGGTGCTGTACTACACACAAAGCCCAGCCAGTGGGCCAGCCACGTTGCGCACCCAGGCCAAAACACCCCATCCAACTCATGAAATGATGATTGGTCATGAGAAGGAGGGGTGGTGGTGTCGGCGGTAAGCAAAGGTCTGAAGATTGGGCAGCTGGCCGGGCTGCCAACCGATGGGACCACATGCGAGGCGCTGCTGTTGCACTCCATGGCTGCACTGCGTCGGGACTGGTGAGGCAGGACCAGATGCAGCGCTCCTACCTGATAGTCCCCTCAACACAAGCAATAACAGTCAAATATGGGACAATGGCGGTCCTGTATGGAACAAATCAATTTAGCCCAATATACGGGATATCCCGGCTAATACAGGAAAGTTGGCAAACTTACCCTCAACCCACTTGCCCTCCTAAGTTTATGTTCATGTCACAGGAACAGAATTAGCCCATTTGGCCCATCACGTCCACATTCAATTATGGCAAATCTATTTTTCCTCTCAACCCCATTGTCATGCCTTCTCCCCAGAACATTTGACACCCTTACTACTCAAGAACCGGGTAATCTCCACTATAAAAAAAGACTTGGCCTTCACAGTCATGTGTGGCAATTGCTACATGTTACTTGATCTGCGTCCTCTTTGATATCTCGTCTTCACACCTTAAAGGACTTGACCCGAAACTTTGCCCATTCCTTCTCTCCAGAGATGCTGCCTGTCCCGCTGAGTTTCTCCAGCATTTTATGCCTATCTTCTGTGCAGCAAGAACTACAGTCCCCATGATGCCCCCATCCCGACTACATTACCCACAGTGCAGCCGGCATGCAGTGTGGCTTCAGTTGCCATAGTCGGGACAGTGGCCCAGAATAGACCATGGCCGTCAGTCAGCTGGAGCCCGTCACAGTCGCTGAGCGGCCATTGTACGGCTCCCTGGTCAGCTCCAACCTGAGTGTCCTGCTTGGCACTGCTGGAATTCCCCGCGGCTGCTAGAATGGCGCCCTGTAGGGCAACTTTGGCATGTTGAAATACGGGACAAAGGTGGTCCCGTATGGGAAAACCAATTTAGCCCAATATATGGGATGTCTCGGCTAATACGGGACAGTTGGCAACCCTTGTTGGCAACAGTCCCTCTTATCGCCTGGGCGTAGGTGCTGGCTTTTTTGGGCAGGCCCTGTAGAGGTGCCTGCCTCCCCACACAGGTTGCAGTTCTTGCTCACTTGGCAGTCCTTTGTCTTGTGGCCTTCCAGCTTGCAGTTCTTGCAGCCAACTGCAGTGCATTAGGCCGCCATGTGCCCAGGCTTGTTGCATTTCTTGTATACCCTGGGTTGTCCCGCGTAGGTCATGTAACCTTGGTTCCCTCTGATAGCAAACACCGAGGGAGGGTGGATGATGGCTGCCTTCCCGTCCACCCTCAGGTTCACCTTCACTTGCTGCTTGCTCGTCGAGATACTGAACATCTGCAGAATTCCCTGTTCCCTCGACATAATGAGCAAGGAAGGTGAGGACATCCACAACATGCACATGTGGGTTAAACATGTGCACTGAGATCATCCGTTCCTTCTGGGTGGGGAGGGTGAAGAGCGGCTGCACCTTCAGCAGTGACAGTGGAGCTTTGTTTCCCTTCTCCCGGAAGTCATAGAAACATAGAAAATAGGTGCAGCAGTAGGCCATTCGGCCCATCGAACCTGCACCACCATTCAATATGATCATGGCTGATCATCCAACTCAGTATCCTGTACCTGCCTTCTCTCCATACCCCCTAATCCCTTTAGCCACAAGGGCCACATCTAACTCCCTCTTAAATATAGCCAATGAACTGTGACCTCAACTACCCTCTGTGGCAGAGAATTCCAGAGATTCACCACTCTCTGTGTGAAAAATGTTTTCCTCATCTCAGTCCTAAAAGATTTCCCCCTTATCCTTAAACTTTGACCCCTTGTTCTGGACTTCCCCAACATCGGGAACAATCTTCCTGCAACCAGCCTATCCAACCCCTTAAGAATTTTGTACATTTTTATAAGATCCCCCCTCAATCTTCTAAAATCTAGCGAGTATAAATTCTAGAGAGCATAAACCAAGTCTATTCAGTCTTTCTTCATATGAAAGTCCTGACATCCCAGGAATCAGTATGGTGAACGTTCTCTGTACTCCCTCTATGGCAAGAATGTCCTTGCTCAGATTAAGAGACCAAACGTGTACGCAATACTCCAGGTGTGGTCTCACCAAGACCCTGTACAACTGCAGTAGAACCTCCCTGCTCCTATACTCAAATCCTTTTGCTAGGAATGCTAACATACCATTCGCCTTCTTCACTGCCTGCTGCACCTGCATGCCTACTTTTAATGACTGGTGTACCATGACACCCAGGTCTCGTTGCATCTCCTAATCGGCCACCATTCAGATAATAGTCTACTTTCCTGTTTTTGCCACCAAAGTGGATAACCTCACATTTATCCAAATTATACTGCATCTGCCATGCATTTGCCCACTCACCCAGCCTATCCATGTCACCTTGCAGCCTCCTAGCATCCTCCACACAGCTAACACTGCCCCCCAGCTTTGTGTCATCCGCAAACTTGGAGAGTTGCATTCAATTCCCTCGTCCAAATCATTAATATATATCGTAAATAGCTGGGGTCCCAGCACTGAGCCTTGCGGTACCCCACTAGTCACTGCCTGCCATTGTGAAAAGGACCCGTTTACTCCTACTCTTTGCTTCCTGTCTGCCAGCCAGTTCTCTATCCACATCAATATTGAACCCACGATACCGTGTGCTTTAAGTTTGTATACTAATCTCTTATGTGGGACCTTGTTGAAAGCCTTCTGAAAATCCAGATATAACACATCCACTGGTTCTCCCTTATCCACTCTACTAGTTACATCCTCGAAAAATTCTATAAGATTCGTCAGACATGATTTACCTTTCATAAATCCATGCTGACTTTGTCCAATGATTTCACCACTTTCCAAATGTGCTGCTATCCCATCTGTAATAAATGATTCTAGCAGTTTCCCCACTACCGGCGTTAGACTAACTGGTCTGTAATTCCCCATTTTCTCTCCCTCCCTTTTTAAAAAGTGCGGTTACATTAGCCACCCTCCAATGCTCAGGAACTACTCCAGAATCTAAAGAGTTTTGAAAAATTATCACTAATGCATCCACTATTTCTGGGGCTACTTCCTTAAGTACTCCGGGATGCAGCCTATCTGGCCCTGGGGATTTATCGGCCTTTAATCTATTCGATTTACCTAACACCACTTCCTGGCTAACCTGGATTTCACTCAGTTCCTCCATCTCATTTGACCCCCGGTCCCCTGCTATTTCCGGTTGATTATTTATGTCTTCCTTAGTGAAGACAGAACCAAAGTAGTTATTCAATTGGTCTGCCATGTCCTTGTTCCCCATGATCAATTCACCTGTTTCTGACTGCAAGGGACCTACCTAATCTTACCTAATCTTTTTCTCTTCACATATCCATAAAAGCTTTTGCAGTCAGTTTTTATGTTCCCTGCCAGTTTTCTTTCATAATCTATTTTCCCTTTCCTAATTAAGCCCTGTGTCCTCCTCTGCTGGACTCTGAATTTCTCCCAGTCCTCTGGTAGGCTGCTTTTTCTGGCTAATTTGTATGCTTCATCTTTTGTTTTGACACTATCCCTGATTTCCCTTGTTATCCATGGATGCACTACCTTCCCCGATTTATTTTTTTGCCAAACTGGGATGAACAATTGTTGTAGTTCATCCATGCAGTCTTTAAATGCCTTCCATTGCATATCCACTGTCAACCCATTAAAAATCAATTGCCAGTCTATCTTGGCCAATTCGCGTCCCATACCCTCAAAGTTACCTTTCTTTAAGTTCAGGACCCTTGTTTCTGAATTAACAATGTCACCCTCCATCCTAATGAAGAACTCAACCATATTATCGTCACTCTTGCCCAAGGGGCCACGCACAACAAGACTGCTAACTAACCCTTCCTCATTACTCAATACCCAATCTAGAATAGCCTGCTCTCTCGTTGGTTCCTCTACATGTTGGTTTAGAAAACTATCCCGCATACATTCCAAGAAATCCTCTTCCTCAGCACCCTTGCCAATTTGATTCACCCAATCTAGATGTAGATTGAAGTCACCCATTATAACTGTTTTACCTTTGTTACATGCATTTCTAATTTCCTGTTTGATGCCATCCCCAACTTCACTACTACTGTTAGGTGGCCTGTACACAACTCCCACTAACATTTTCTGCCCCTTAGTGTTTCGCAGCTGTACCCATGTCGATTCCACATCCTCCAAGCTAATGTCCTTCCTTCCTATTGCGTTAATCTGCTCTCTAACCAGCAATGCTACCCCGCCTCCTTTTCCTTTCTGTCTATCCCTCCTGAATATTGAATATCCCTGGATGTTCAGCTCCCAGCCTTGGTCACCCTGGAGCCATGTCTCCGTGATCCCAACTATATCATAGTCATTAATAGCTATCTGCACATTCAACTCATCCACCTTATTACGAATGCTCCTTGCATTGAGGCACAAAGCCTTCAGGCTTATTTTTACAACACTCTTACCCCCTATACTATTATGTTGAAAAGTGGCCCTTTTTGATTTTTGTCCTGGATTTGTCTGCCTGCCACTTTTACTTTTCACCTTGCTACCTATTGCTTCTACCCTCATTTTACACCCCTCTGTCTCTCCGCTCACACATTTAAGAAACCCTTTCCCTTTAACTCCATCCTCAGCTATCCCATTTGGTGACATCCTGGATCCTGGCAACAGGAAGGCAGCACACCATCCTCGAATCCCATCTGTTGCCGCAGAATCCCTGTCCGTACCTCTCACAATGGAGTCTCCCACTACAATGGCGTTGCCTGACTTTGGCTTCTTTGGTTTTGGCTCAACAGCCCTATTCGCATCGCAAGCCAGTCCGCCGCTCAGTGCAACAATGTCTTCTGTCCAGACAGCTTCTAAGTGGGTGAACCTGTTCACAAGAGGTACAACACCCGTGGATGTTTGCATTCCATGCTTGCCTCCCTTTCTCACTGTCTCCCACCTTCTCTCTTCCAGTACCTTATGTGTAACAATCTTACTGTAGGACTTGTCGAGGAACGACTCAGTTTCTCGGACGAACCTGAGGTCATCCACTTACTTCTCCAGTTCCCCAACACGGTCCTTCAGGAGCTCTACCTGGATGCACTTCTTACATTTGTAGCAGCCAGAGGCATCAGCAGTGTCATTGACCTCCCACATACTGCAAGCATCGCACTGAATCAGCTTGCCTGACATCTCCTTCTTTCGTCTCTCCCTCTGCAGTGTTTTGCGTAGCCTCCTCTCCTCAGGCTCCTCGCCGAAGACACTCGAGCCAAAGACTCGCACGTTTCACACAGGACACTTCCCTCACAAGGTCGCTCACTCACTGCCGCTCGCTAAGAGCCGCCTTGCTTATATCTTGCATCAGCTTCTGACATCTTGTTTGATACTTGATGGTGACATCAAAGTCTCCGTTAACAGGGAAGTCCTGGAGATAGTAAATGTCCTTGGCCTCAAATTTGCAGACCTCCATCATGACCTTCCTGACAAACAGGTCCCGTGAGAAGGGAGTCCCCTCACTGAGGTCCTTCATGCTCACTCGCAGGGTATTGTGGATTCCCTGTCCTCCCACTCCATTTTCTGCTGGCATTCTGACTGGTTGAGGTGTTAGGTTAGTTACCCAACCAGCATGGATCCACCTCTAAGCCAGCAACTGACAGACTCCTGGTCACCAACGTGACCTTCAATTTCGATTGGTCTTAGATCCGCGATCCTTGTCCTTGACTGATAAGAACGGATACTACACTTGATCTTAGCCAAAAGTCCGAGCTTGCAGATGGATACTGCAATAATGAGTCTGGACAGTGACCAGATCTAACATGGTCCAGCCAAATTTCAGCAGCACCACCTTTGTGATATTAGTGACCATTGGACAGTGAAGAAATGGCTCTCTGCCATTTCTCTCATTTATCATGTTTTCTTTGTTTAGTTTAGTTTAAAGATACAGTAGGGAGACCAGCCCTTTGGGCCACCGAGTCCATGCTGATCAGCGATCCCCACACACTAACATTATCCTACACACACTAGGGACAAATTACATTTTACCAAGCCAAACAACCTACAAACCTGTATGTCTTTGGAGTGTGCGAGAAAACTGGAGAAAACCCACGCAGGTCATGGGGAGAACGTACAAACTCTGTACAGACAGTACCCATAGTGAGGATCGAAACTGGGTCTCTGACGTTGTAAAGCAGCAACTCTTCTGCTGCACCACTGTGCCGCCCTGTAGCAAAGACAGATACAAATGTCATTTATTCCTGCAATGTTCACTTGCTAATGCTTTATTTTTCCCTTTTTTAAAAAAATGATTGAAAATAAAATCTATTTAAAATAAATCTTTAATCTTATCTAGACCATTTGTTGTTATTGGCACTCGTTAAAATTGTCCCCGAACAAAATGATTCCAAACAAAAGGTTTGGTGCCAATTTCTTCCCTGATACTTTGCATAATATTACAGATATTAGTAATTGTTGGAAGAAATAAGCACTTGCTCTGCTTTTGGCTGCTTAGAAGACTGTTATTTTTTCACTAATTTGCAGTTGCACTCTCAGTAGTAATAGGATTTGCCAAGGTTTTCAAAAGCTACTTTACATGGTACTCCAAGCTCATTAAGAAATTGTATTAATCATTCATTCACAGGATGTGGATATCAATGGCAAGGTCAGCTTTTACTAAAAATCCCAAATCATTCTTGAACTGATGAGGCAATTAAGAGTCAAATTTAACGAGCACAGGTCAGACTGGATTAGAAAAGCAGATTTCCTGTAGGACATCAGTGAACAAGATGGATCTTTACACCAGTCCAGCAGTTCTATAGACATCATGCTAGCATTTTATTCCAGATTTATTTAATTATTGGAATTTAAATTACATGATTTCAACGACAGTATTAGAATTAACATCTATGGGTCCGTAGTTCACGCCGTTGAGTGTAATGGGCCTGTCCTACTTTGGCGATGTTTTTCGGCGACTGCCGGTGACTGTCAGAGTCGTAGCAGGTAGTCAAAAAAACAGCGACTGGACCCCCCAACTACAATGTCTATAACAACCTACCACCTAGTCGATGTCAAGCTACGGCAAGCTACCGACAACCGGCGATGCATTAGGCCGTCCACTTACATGCCTATGACAACCTCCGACAAGGTAAGACAAGGGAAGACAATTCAGTCGCCGGTACCTGTCGCCGGTTGACATAGGTTGATGTAGGTAGTCGCCAATGGAACTCACCAAAGTCAGCACTGACGACAACTTACGTCACTTGGCGACAACCTACAGGTGGTGGACTTTCACTGCTTCAGTTGCCCTTGTCCATTGCTATGCTTGAGATTGATTATAGGTTTGGGAGTGGTTGTTAGAGTTGCCTTGGAGAGGAACCACAATGTATCTTGTAGATGGTAAACCATGTAGCGAGGTGAAAGGAGTGAATATTTACAGTGGTGGATGGAGTATCAACCAAACAGGCTGATAAAGCCAAAAAGGATTTGAGTATAGGAGCAGGGAGGTTCTACTGCAGTTGTACAGGGTCTTGGTGAGACCACACCTGGAGTATTGCGTACAGGTTTGGTCTCCTATTCTGAGGAGACATTCTTGCCATAGAGGGAGTGCAGAGAAGGTTCACCAGACTGATTCCTGGGATGTCAGGGCTTTCATATGAAGAAAGACTGGATAGACTCGGTTTGTACTCGCTAGAATTTAGAAGATTGAGGGGGGATCTTATAGAAACTTACAAAATTCTTTAGGGGTTGGACAGGCTAGATGCAGGAAGATTGTTCCCGATGTTGGGGAAGTCCAGAACAAGGGGTCACAGTTTAAGGATAAGGGGGAAATCTTTTAGGACCGAGATGAGGAAAACGTTTTTCACACAGAGAGTGGTGAATCTCTGGAATTCTCTCCCACAGAATGTAGTTGAGGCCAGTTCATTGGCTATATTTAAGAGGGAGTTAGATGTGGCCCTTGTGGCTAAAGGGATCAGGGGGTATGGAGAGAAGGCAGGTACAGGATACTGAGTTGGATGATCAGCCAGGCAGTGCAGGCGGTGCAGGCTCGAAGGGCCGAATGGCCTACTCCTGCACCTATTTTCTATGTTTCTATGTTTGTCCCAGATTTTTTAGCTCCCTGAGAGTTGTTGGAGTTGCACACAGCCAGGCAAGTAGAGAATATTGCTTAACAATCTTGATGTTACTGACATTCATTTTCTACAATGTAAGTAATGAGTTCAACTGTGGAAGTGTTTTCCATTTGATTCTGACTGATTTAAGCTTTACCAGTGCTATTTGATTCCACCTTTGGTCACGTGCTGCCTGATGTCATTTGTTCTCACTTTTCACTTTGAATTCAGCTTTGGTCCACATTAGGATCATGGGTATGATGATGTTTGGAGCAGAATAGTCACCATAACACGTAAACTTCGGGTCCGTGAGAAAGTAATTGGTGGGAAAATATCATTGAGGATGGGGATGTTTCTGGAGCCTCCTCCATCTGTCAGTGGTTTCATTAACCATCACTAATCCACATCAGATGTGGCATAACTACAAAAGTTTCATGTGATCCATTGGTTGTGAGATATTTTACCTCTCTCTGTTGTGTTGCAGCTTTGCCAGATTGGCGGCCAATAATAACTGTGCCTGGTGCAGCTCCTTCAGCACCTCTCATTGAACAAGAGTTGATACACTGGTCTGATGGTAAATGTTGGAGTGTGGGAGATGAGATTACAGATAGCGGTGGTGTGTATTTTTCTGCTGCTCTTTATGGTACACAACAACAGACGGATATCTAGTTTCAAGTTACGAGATGTGTTCTGAGCCTATCCCACTTGGCATAATGGTAGCGCCACACTACAATTGCATTTGCAGTTGTCACTTCTTCCATGGTTGCCATGGCCATGTCACAGTTACCACAGGTAGATTGAGAAGCACCAAGTCACTTTGGTTTACCCCTCAATTTGGCTCCCTCCCTGACACAGTCACAGACTGGCAGCTACACCCTTCAGGGTTTGACTCGCTCAGGCAGGGCTGGAACCACTCAACCTCCCTTGGTGGTGCACATTGAAAGCCTTCACCAAGAATACACTTGATCCTTTGCTAATTGCAATGCTTCTTCTAATTAATTTTTCAACATGGAGAAACATCAGCTGAAGAAGGAAGATAGGAGGATCTTAGCAAAGGGCCTATTTCTTATTTAAACAGCCAGCTGAAAATCATGCAGATGTCATTTTGGGTCGGGGCACTTCTCCAATCTGAAGTATGGGGATTCTGAAAAAAGGTCTTACCTGAAATGTGTAGGAAGGTACTGGTTTACTCAAAGATAGACACAAAATGCTGGAGTAACTCGACAGCATCTCTGGATAGAAGGAATGGGTGATGTTTCGGATCGAGACCTTTCTTCAGAAGGAATGGGTGAAGTTTCAGGTTGAGACCCTTCTTCAGATACCCAAACTATATTGACTGTCCATTTTCCTTTGCACATGCTGCTTGATAGTGGGGGGGGAGGGATTGACAAATTGGGAGAATAAAGATGTAGTTAAAAGGGAAGTGAGCACAGGAAAAGTTACAAAAGATTCCCGAATTAATGCGAAGGAATGTTCGAGAAGGGATAAGAGAGTAAGGTCGGGGCCAATAGTGAGCGGTGTGAGGGGGGAGATGAACACCAAAGTCAAAGTGTTGTATATGACTGCGCAAAGTATAAGAAATAAAGAGGACGAGCTTGAGGCTCAGTTAGAAATTGGCAAGTATGATGTTGTGGGAATTACAGAGACAAGGCTGCAAGAGGGCCAGGGTTTGGAACTGAAAAGAGTATATTTCCTATCAAAAAGGCAGACAGGTGGGCAGAGGGGATGGGGTAGCTCTGTTGGTCAGGAATAAAATTCAGCCCCTTACAAGGGGTGACATTAGAACAGGAGATGTGGAGTCAGTATGGATAGAACTAGGGAACTGTAAGTAGGTATGTTTCAATACTTACCTTCAGAGGCGCTGCAGTTCTGCCACTGGACGTGTGTGCAATTTTGGCACCCTTGAGGGGGGGCGGGGTTAAAACACGTTTTTTTCCTACCTTTTCCTGGATTATATTGGGTTGGAGTGCAAGCTTTTGCTGAAGAATTGTTCCGACCGCCGTTCTGTGTATTTTTTTTTTTTAATCGCCCGACAAGTTCAGCGCTGGAGTAATTTTAAAATCAGCTTCTAAAGCCGTCAACGCAGACAACGGGGACGGATTTCAGGTACGAGACAGGTAAAGGAAAGCCGTTTATTTTATGTATAAAAGTGCTCCTTAAGATGTCTTTAATTCACATTTTACATTGCGAAACAGTGATTTATTCCCCATACGAACTGGTAGTATTTTTCCTGCCGATATGGGGTTTAAATTCACCGCAACCGCAACATTCTAAATGATCGCGTTCCAGAAAAACCCACTCGCAAGATGATTTAAATGGCCATTAATTTTCTGGTATTAAACAGTAAATTCCTTCCATTTGGCCTATAAATCCATGACAATGAGATTTAAAAATTATGTTATATTGTGAATTCTTGTGTGAATGTTATTTGGACACTTAGGCTATTTACAAATGTTAATCTATTCTTAAGAAATTGATAGATGTTTAGATCTAGTAATTGAATTTTGTAATTAGCTACAATTAGGTAACAAACTAATTATATGCTTTAATTTCAAGTCATCTAAGTAAGATTGTTTCATATTTGTTTCAGAATGCTTCAATCTATAATAACTGAAAAATTATTTCAGTTCTCTTAAGTTTTAAGAAAGTTATCGTCTTTTAACTGTCCTCGATCACAGCTTTTGTGTTAAGTCAATGAAAAAGCAATAGGGAACAAGATACTAATTTCCGAGTATGAAAATTGGCCATAACCTTTTTAATACTGAAGATATGAAAGTGAATTAGGTGTCAAATTAATCTTCTTTTTAGGTTTTATCGGATGGGATAAATTATAGACTTGATTTTTAAAATCTCAAAATCTTGTAACATTGCTACTGTATGGGTGAAAAAACCCTAATGGGACATCTACAGGGCCCCAAACAGTAACCTGGATATAAGGTGCAAGTTGAATCAAGAGTTAAAACTGGCATGTCGTAAAGGTAATGCTACGGTTGTTATGGAAGATTTCAACATGCAGGTAGAGTGGGAAAATCAGGTTGTTACTGGACCCCAAGAAAGGGAGTTTGTGGAGTGCCTCCATGGTGGATTCTTATAGCAGCTTGTACTGGAGCCTACCAGGGAGAAGGCAATTTTGGATTTAGTGTTGTGTAATGAACCGTTGCCGTGCGGAATTTTTGAACACGGTCAGTTTTTCCGTGCCCCGCGCAATGTGGGGACCAGCTCCGCACAACTCCATACGGCTCCGGCAATCGAAGTGGGACCGGCCCCGCGCGAGGCCGTACGGCTTAAGCGACCACGTTAGGTCACGCTTGCCGCATGGAGTCGCATGCTCGTGGGACGTGCCCTTTACATTAGCAAATTTGCAGATGGCACAAAGCTGGGAGGCAGTGTGAACTGTGAGGAGGATGCTATGAGAATACAAGGTGACTTGGACAGGCTGGGTGAGTGGGCAGATGCATGGCAGATGCAGATTAATTTGGATAAATGTGAGGTTATCCACTTTGGTAGCGAAAACAGGAAGGCAGATTATTATCTATATGGTGTCAAGTTGGGAAAAGGGGAAGTGCAACGGGACCTGGGGGGTCCTTGTTCATCAGTCATGCTGGTACAGCAGGCAGTGAAGAAAGCGAATGGCATGTTGGCCTTCATAACAAGAGTAGTTGAGTTTAGGAGCAAATAGGTCCTTCTGCAGTTGTACAGGGCCCAAATGAGACCACACCTGGAGTATTGTGTGAAGTTTTGGTCTCCAAATTTGAGGAAGGATATTCTTTCTATTGAGGGAGTGCAGCGTAGGTTCACAAGGTTAATTCCCAGGATGGCGGGACTGTCCTATGCTGAGAGAATGAAGCGGCTGGGCTACTATATTTTGGAATTGAGAAGAATGAGAGGGGATCTTATTAAAACATATAAGATTATTAAGGGTTTGGACATGCTAGTCCAAAGCAGGAGCCACAGTTTAAGAATACGGGGTAAGCCATTTAGAACGGAGATTAGGAACCACTTTTTCACACAGAGAGTTGTGAGTCTGTGGAATTCTCTGGCTCAGAGGGCGGTGGAGGCCGGTTCTCTGGATACTTTCAAGACAGGACTTTCTAGATAGGGGTCTTAAAGATAGCGGAGTCAGGGGATATGGGGAGAAGGCAGGAACAGGGTACTGATTGGGGATTTTGTTTATTGCTCTAGATTCCAGCATCCATAGTCTCTTATATCTCCAAGGGTAATTTATTGGACATTTTGAAGGCATCCTTAGAACATGGTGTGGTGCCTTGTAATAATAATTAATTTGTTGCTCCATTTAAAAAAATAGTTGCCGCAATAACCAGTTACTTTGTGACCCAAGGTTTGGGTAAGGCAGCACCAGAATATTAAAAATTATGCGAATAAGAATAAAAGTTGGATGAAAGATTTTAGTAAGCTAAGCTAAACTTTAGCATTTGGCTCCCATTGCATAACTGCAGTTTTTGAGTAATAATTTTAAATAGATGGTTCACTGCAATTCATATGTCAGTTCACAAAGTTAATTAACTTGAATGGAAAAACGTATTCTATAGTTATGATTTTTGGCAGTGCATATAACCTCTCACTTTATATTTCAACTGCACTGAGTGCCATGCATTCCAGTATTCAAATGCTAGAAGTGATGATAATATGTTCCAAATGTGTCAAAAACAGCAAGTACTGATCCTTACTCTTTCCAAACTGGAGTAAATGGAATTTTAATGACATTATGGTTGTTACACAAAAGAGAAAATAAAAAAAACAGATTTTTGAAACTTGTATTGCCTTTATGTATTTCAACCCATGGGCAAAACAATTTTACTTTGGGTAACTGGATAATTGCTGGCATAACACAAAGCTTGAGTCTTAATAATAGGAAAAACCATTACTTTGCTTCCTTCTGCTTTTCCACATTTTCAAAGTATCTTGCATCTGTTGCACTTTAATTCTGTGGCTTCAGTTCCATGCACAGGGTAATTACCGCAATCTTCCTGAATTATATAATGGCAGTTCATAAATTGAACTCCTTTAACCCAGCCTAGTAATTTTCCACTTCATTACAAATCATTGTAATAAGTTTCCATATCTGCACCTCATTTGAAGATTTTATTTTCTTTTGCAAAATACATATTACTTTGTGCCCAGTACTTTCTTTTGTATGAGGTAGTCAACCTTATATTTTTGATTGTATTGCACTATGAACTTTGTGAAAAAAATAACATCACAATTTTGCATTTTTGTTTCTTGTTGCTGTATGATGATGAATACTAATAATCTAGAGTTTACTCTAACAGTATTATTTTTTCCGATTCAGATTATCAAAGAACATACAGGGAGGGCATGACATATCTAGAAAAGTAAGGATATCCATGTCTATATCTATATCATGCAATTATTAACACTCTGGATGTGCTTGTGTGTTTATTTGTTTGTGTGTAATCACATCTTCTTGAAAAAATAGCCCGCTGACACTCCCCCGTACTCGGGCACTGCCGCCTGGAGCCTGCAGCCTGGAGCCGGGAGCCAGGTGCCATGACCCGCCAGTCGACAGCCGGAAATGAGGGATTGTTGCCTTCGGGAACCAGCCCCTCCCCTGTGACGATGTCCACTACTCAAGCTCTACCCCATTCCCTCTCTGACCCCCTCCCACTCCCTCTCTGCCCCCCATGCCCTCCATGGGGGCTACGGTTAGGGAACGGGTGCGTTGGGGGAACAGATCCCTTGGTCTAGTAACTATTAAAAGTTTGATCTTGTATGTGGATGTATTTATTTGTGAGTGTATTTATTTGTATGTGCATTTGTTTGTTTGTGTATAATCACATCTTCTCGCAAAAATGACGCGCCAATGGTAAATTTTTTACATATGCCAGTACAGATCTTTTCCGTGGAGTCCAAAATCAGCTTATCTGAAATATTCATGCTTTATTTCTTAATGAAAATGTTCAAAATCTGACAAAACATGGAAAAAAAACTATTGTCTTTCGCTGATGATGTCACGATGGATCTGCCTGCCGTTCATCCTCGCGCTGTGAGTGGCATCACACCCCCCCCCCCCCCCCCCACCCCTCCCTCCTTCCCCACCCCCACTCCTCCGTCCTCCGCCTCCCCCACCCCCATTATTCAAAAGTCCAGCCGTCGACTGAAGACCAAAGGTCATAGCTGAATACATGTTGCCTATTTTCTTCGCTCCTTTTGTCTACCATAAGAAAGAGAAGCAGGGTTGGGCCATTCTGCAGTCCCTGACTGCTCTGCCATTCAACAAAATCTGAATTATCAGTTCATAGATACATACAAAATAGGTGCAGGAGTATGCCATTCGGCCAGAGCCAGCACCGCCATTCAATGTGATCATGGCTGATCATCCACAATCAGTACCCCGTTTCTGCCTTCTCCCCATATCCCTGATTCCGCTAGCCCTAAGAGCTCTATCTAACTCTCTTTTGAATGCATCCGGTGAATTGGCATCCACTGCCTTCTGAGGCAGAGAATTCTTCAAATTTGCAACTCTCTGGGTAAAAATGTTTTCCTCATCTCAGTTCTAATTGGCTTTCCCTTATTCTTAAACTTTGACCCCTAGTTCTGGATTCCCCCAACATCGGGAACATGTTTCCTGCATCTAGCATGTCCAATCCCTTAATAATTTTATATGTTTCTATAAGATCCCCTCTGATCCTTCTAAATTCCAGTGAATACAAGCCCAGTCGTTCCTTTATTGCATCATGTGACTGTCCCGCCATCCCGGGAATTAACCTTGTTAACCTATGCTGCATTCCCTCAATAGCAAGTTCTGCAAGGATTGTTTACCTTTAAGTTAGTTTTGATCAGTAACCAATTCTGGGGGCACTCTTCCAATTGGAAAAGTACATCTTGCAGCAAGGGACCATTTTTAAGTTAGATAGATAGATAGATGAGATTTCCTCAATGGATTTGTCAAGGTTATTCCAGCTACAAATATAATGGATGACAATTGATCTGATTAATGGTCTAATTTCCTCAATTAATATAATTTTCAAACCCAATAAGATGGAGCAATGTAGAAAAGTCTCTTGGAAATAGATTCTTTCTGACTGAAATGTTCATTGTCGGCATCCCTTCTGGGCTCAATTGAACTACATCTCAGGCAATGAATAGGCAAGAGAAAACTAAATGCTCATTTACCCTCCATCTCCGCCTATGACTAATAATGTATTCTACATTCCTGAGCCTTGTGCATCACAACATTATCTTATTAACTGATCTCAAGGACGAAACACCAGACATGTGAAATTTACCGCAATCACTTGACTTTGATTCTAAAGCGTCATCAGATTTCATCACGTTCAAGTAGCCATTGACCCAAGTATGTAACCCAAATTGTTCCTTTGGCTGCAGCAGGCCTAAAGACAAAGTTTCAACATATGTCTACATCACTTGTAAATCAATGACGGAGCATGTTTAAAATTGCCACATCATGCCTAATTTGCTTCCACATTTCCAGGTCAGTGAGATCATTTACCTATTCAGAACTCCTATAATTATGAGGCACTGACTGGCTCAGTGATCCCCTTCCATAGTTTAACAGTAGCCTTTCCCTTAAGATAAGAAAGAGACTCCAGTGCTGCTCTTTCTCATTGATTTAACTGGTCCTGCTGTAAAATCTTTCATTGACTACCGATTTCAGTGAGTGGTAAATGAAGCAATCTGAGGTACAATTGTGCCATGCATTCATTCTTTCCTCAGCATTCTGTCTATTTAGCCCGGCTGAGTTAAAATGGATAATGTCTAATCAAAATAATTTATTAGCATAATATTAAACATAATTGCATCAAAATTACATTAACTAGAATTGCATTATTTAACAATCCACATCCAAATACATTCCCCACGGGCTTTCCAGTTAAATGGAGATAGTCTGGTACTGTGGCTGTACCCAGGCTACTGAAAGACTGCTCTCTTGGAGGGATGAAAAGTCCACAATGTCTCTATGAAAATATCATGTTCTGTAAAACCCAATTTCAACTTTTGTGTAAAGTTATTCAGAATTGCTGTTAATCTTAGGTGACTATGAGGTTAAACAAAAGACATTGCCCAAGAGCCATTGGAGATAGGGAATTATGTTGGAAGGAACTGCAGATGGTGGTTTACACTGAAGATGGACACAAAATGCTGAAGTCCGCAGTCTGAAGAAGGGTCTTGACCCGAAAAGCCATCCATTCCTTCTATTCACAGTTGCTGCCTGTCCCGCCGAGTTACTCCAGCATTTTGTGTCTATCTTCGGTTGCTGGCTGCACACACACTGAAACAGATGCTATATAGATGAATGTGTCACATCCCTTCTTAGCAATATAGTCTGATGATCTCACACTACCAATATCTAGGTTGGTGCACATTGGTGTTAGCTGGTGCATATTTAACAGGGTTTACTTTGAATACAGAAAATGCCACTTAAACCATCTTCTACCAACTCCAACTCGTTATCTATATTACTAAAACTCTGATCTTGACCGCTTTTGACCCACTGTGCTGCGATTTCCGACAGAACGCCGCCACCTACGGCTGTCAGTTTTGGCCACCATGCTCAGAGCCCCCCTCCGCCTTACGGGTGCGGAAGATTTTTCCCATCGATGAGAAATCAGACAGATATTAATGTTTAAAAAAAAATCACCATTCTCTCTGCTGCCCCTGCTGGAGGGAGGGGGAGGGACTATAAAACCAGGAAGTGGTGTGCCTCACGCAGATTCTGCAAGATGGATGAAGCCAAGGGTAACGTCTCTCTGACCTCTGAATAACACTGAACAAATGTCTACACAACCGTGAGTCCCCTTAATGTGGTTTGAAAATGAAAATATGGTTTGTTTGAAGTAAAAAGGCACTGCCTGCAAATGGTTGTGTGGGTGCTTTGGCTTGAAGTTGAAAGGCACTACTTACTGCAAATGGTGGCTTGGGGAAAGTGGTATGAAACTGCACTTGAATGTGGTGGCCTTGCTCCCTGCTTGAAGTGGTTGGAAACTGCACTTGAATTTGGTGGCCTTGCACCCTGCTCATAGTGGTAAGAAACTGCACTTGAATTTGGTGGCCTTGCACCCTGCTCATAGTGGTAAGAAACTGCACTTGAATTTGGTGGCCTTGCACCCTGCTCATAGTGGTAAGAAACTGCACTTGAATTTGGTGGCCTTGCTCCCTGCTTGAAATGTAGGGACATGGATTTGAATTTGGTGGCCTTGCACCCTGCTTGAAATGGAATTTCAAGGAATAGTCATGAGTTAACTGCCAGCCCACCAGCCATGAGTGACCTGCCAGCAGATCAGGCTTGAGGGACTGAGCTTCCACCCCAGGAACCCATACCAGCACCCCAGAAAGCCCCCTCCCCCCACTGGCCACCAATATTGGAATTGGTGGAGAGGTGGAATATTGCGTCGGGGGACCAGCCCTCCTGTGTGAACATGGGACCCAACGGGTTCCACTTAGTCTAGTTGCCTATAAATGCCTCAATCTCCCCTAGAGCATAGTCATGTAATGATTGGGCAAAGATTTCTTCGATGTAAATCTCCAGGTCATTTCCTACACTCTCCTGCCTTTCTTTCATTCACGATAGCATTAGATTGCATCTTGCTATTGTGGAGAGTGTTGCTTTAAGCCTGAGATATGTGAAATTCCAAGTGTAAATATTAGCAACCACATTGTTTTCCTTAGATGGATGACTTTTCAGAAACACATGTGCTGAAGCACTTAGATTGGTGTGCTATTATGCTCACACTGAGAAATGATATTTTAATGCTCCAATATCGGAACTAATGAACATCCAGGTGGGATCTAACAACGGGGGATTATGGGGTTCAGGATTCTAAACAATTCAGCAGGTAATACTGCAATTAAGGAGAATGATTTGAAATATGTCCTGCACTGTAGGTACCAATGAAATTATTAAATAAATTATTCATTTTGAATGTTATTGACATGATAATTTTAAAAGCTTCATTTGGAATATTTAGATGATACTTTATTTTACCTTGAGTGCGTGGTATTGAAGCATGGATACCTTGTGAACCTAAGCTGCACTCAATATCCCTCAATATCAAGAATGACCGTCCTCAAATTTGGAGACCCATCCTGCACACAATACTGCAGGTGTGGTCTCACTGGGGCATTGTACAACTGCAGAAGCACCTATTTGCTCCTATACTCAACTACTCTTGTAATGTAGGCCAACATGCCTTTCGCGTTCTTCACTGCCTGCTGTACCTGCATGTTTACTTTCATTGACCGATGAACAAAGATCCCCAGATCCTGTTGTACTTCCCCTTTTACTAACTTGACACAATTTAGACAATAATCACCCTTCCTGTTTTTGCTACCAAAGTGGATAACCTCACATTTATTCACATTGAACTGCATCTGCCATGCATCTGCCCACTCACCCAACTTGTCTAAGTCACCCTGCATTCTCATAGCATCCTCCTCACAGTTCACACTGCCACTCAGCTTTGTGTCACCTGCAAATTTGCTAATGTTACTTTGAATTCCTTCATCTAAATCATTGATGTATATTGTAAATAGCTGCGGTCCCAGCACCAGGCCTTGCAGTACCCCACTAGTCACTACCTGCCATTCTGAAAGGGACTAATTAATCCCTCCTCTTTGTTTCCTGTCTGTCAACCAATTTTCTATCCATGTCAGCACTCTACCTCCAAAACCATGTGCCCTAATTTTGCCCACTAATCTCCTATGTGGGACCTTATCAAATGCTTTCTGAGAGTCCAGGTACACTACCCATTTTCCTAGTTATATCCTCAAAAAATTCCAGAAGATTAGTCAAGCATGATTTCCCGTTCGTAAATCCATGCTGACTCGGACCGATCCTGTTATTGCTATCCAAATATGAAGCTATTTCATTTTTTATGATTGACTCCAGCATCTTCCCCACCACTGATGTCAGGCTAACTGGTCTATAATTCCCTGTTTTCTCTCTCCCGCCTTTCTTAAAATGTGGGATAACATTAATTACCCTCCAATCCACAGGAACTGATCCTGAATCTATAGAACATTGGAGAATGATCACCAATGCATCCACGATTTCTCGAGCCTCTTCCTTAAGTACCCTGGGATGCAGACCATCAGGCCCTGGGGATTTATCAGCTTGCAGTCCCATCAGTCTACCCGACACCATTTCCTGCCTAATGTGGATTTCCAGTTCCTCTGTCACCCCAGATCCTCTGGCCACTAGCACACCAGGAAGATTGTCTGTGTCCTCCTTAGTGAAGACGGATCCAAAGTACTTATTCAGCTCATCTGCCATTTCCTTGTTCCCCATAATAAATTCACCCTTTTCAGTCTTCAAGGGTCCAACTTAACAATTTTTTTCCTCTTCACATACCTAAAAAAGCTTTTACTATCCTCCTTCATATTCTTGGCTAGCTTACCTTCGCCCCTCATCTTTTTTCCCCATATTGCCTTTTTAGTTAATTTCTGTGCTCTTTAAACATTATCCAATCCTCTGGCTTCCCACTCATCGTTGCTATGTTATACTTCTCTTTTATATTGCTACCATCCCTGATTTCCCTTGTCAGCCGCGGTCGCCCCTTACTCCCCTTGGCATCTTTCTTCCTCTTTTGAATAAATTGATCCTGCACCTTCTGTATTATTCCCAGAAATATCTGCCATTGCTGTTCCACTGTCATCCCTGCTAGTGTATTTTTCCAGTCAACTGGCCAGCTCCTCCCGCATGGCTCGATTGTCCCCTTTGTTCAACTGTAATAGTGACATCTCCGATTTACCTTCTCCCTCTCAAATCGCAGATTAAAACTTATCATACTATTGTTTTACTATTTAATCCATCGAAGCAAAACCTATGGCTTACAAAGTTAAAATTATGTTTCTTACAAAGAATTGCATGAATTCTCTTCACCAACCAGGCAAAAGAGCATAATAGGATGGAGATTTTTCTCAGAATTGTGCATTCACAAAGTTTGCCACCGAGCAGACAAGGGTCTTCACAGCCGTCCTAGTGCTCAAAAGCTATAGGAATTGTCCGAGATTGAAAAGTTGCTGGCGATATATCCTATCATAAAATCTGGACTGACAGCAGTGGTGGCTGAAGTTTTCAGAGCAAGAGGTTATTTGTAAGGATGGCAGGGATTATCAGGGGCACCCATCCACTGAAGAATGCATCACACTGCAATGGAACTATGCCTGGTCAAGGAGTGTAGGTGGGGATCAGCTTCAGAATGTGGCCATCTGTGACCCCTCACTCCAAAATAAAATTGCTCCCTCTTCAAATGTCCAGGCCTTGGCCACCGGGTGTGCTCTACATAACAATCTGTCAGACAGTTGGGCCTGGTGTCACCTGCATTGTGGGTGATACATCAAGGTGTGAATCAGGAATGCATGGGTGCATTCTAAAAGGTTAATGAAAAGCTTAAAGGTTAAAAAAACTCTCAAAACATCACTGGCAAGGTTAAGGAATGGAGGAACACCTTCCTCCAGGATTTAGGTTGGTCCGTAAATCTTGAAGGGAGCTGCCTTCTTCAATTATTATAAGCTGTTGTTTTTCACTCCTGGAGTTTATTTTCCTCGTGTTTGTGAATACTTGGGCCTGCCGTTATATTCAGCAAAGATCTTGTGGGCCGACGTGCCTGTTCCTTTGCTCTGCTGGTCTATGTTTTGTGTGAAGAGAGATGGGCTAGATCTTCCAGGGATGTGATAGTGATACAGTGTGGAAACAGGCCCTTCGGCTCAACTTTCCCACACCATCCAACATGTCCCAGCTTCACGTCCCACCTGCCCACGTTTGGTCCGTATTCCTCCAAACCTGTCTTTATCAATGTACATCTCTAACTGTTTCTTACATGTTGGGATAGTCCCTGCCTCAACTACCCCCTCAGGCTATCTTGTTCCATACCTCCACTTGTTCCATACCCCTACCACCCTTTTTGTGAAAAGGTTACCCCACAGATACCTATTAAATATTTTCCCCTTCACCTTAAACCTATGACCTTTTGTCCTCGATTTGCCTACTCTGGGCAAGAGACTCTGTGCATCTATGTGTAGTTACAACACAGCTACTGGACCATGAGGAGAAGGCAAATGTTCCTTAACACAACAAATGTAACTGTTGTCCTGTGTTGTCACGTGGTATCCTGGAAATACACTTCTGATAGTAATTTATTCCCTTAACTTGCAATCAGAAAGCCTTTAACATGAGCAGCCATACCTTGCAATCTCAGGCATGTTGTATTCACCATGAATTCCCATCCCTCCCTATCTGACTTTCTATTACGTGATAACCAAGTCCACATCCACTTGACTCCACACAAAATCTTCCCAATCTCTGACTCTTATCCAACCCTACTGATCTTTGAACCTTCAATAATCCAACTTGCCCTGATTTTGATGCCTCCTTCCATCATCCTCCCCAACTCAGATCATGTGCTTCCACTCATCAGCTGCCATGCTGCACATAGAACATTACACTATCATTGGAAAAACATTTAAAATGTATTGTTTGTTGGAAATATTCTCAGCCTAACCTGTAGGAACTGAAGCACATACGTGGTGTCATGATTTAATAATCATAATTCCAATTAATATGATTATATTGGAGCCATGGTGGCACCAACCTACAGAGATGTGATGACTTTTGGTTCACTTATTTAAAATAAATGATCTACTTACAAACCCACCAAATTAAATCTTGTGAGGTCAGTTTAGACGTGCGGGGAGAGATTGCGTACACAAGGTCAATATTTTCAGAGGGTTGTATTTCAGTTTGATTTTGGAACAGCTCTACCTAGGACTGTGTGAAATGGCAGAGAGTTGTAGGTGTGGCCCAGTCCATCCAGTAGACTATTATCTGAATGGTGGCCGATTAAGAAAAGGGGAGATGCAACGAGACCTGGGTGTCACGGTACACCAATCATTGAAAGTAGAAATGCAGGTGCAGCAGGCAGTGAAGAAAGCAGATGGTATGTTAGCATTCATAGCAAAAGGATTTGAGTATAAGAGCAGGGAGGATCTACTGCAGTTGTACAGGGTCTTGGTGAGACCACACCTGGAGTATTGTGTACAGTTTTGGTCTCCCAATCTGAGGAAAGACATTCTTGCCGTAGAGGGAGTACAGAGAATGTTCACCAGACTGATTCCTGGGATGGCAGGATTTTCATTTGAACAAAGACTGGATAGACTCGGCTTGTACACGCTAGAATTCAGAATATTGAGGGGGGATCTTATAGAAACATAAAATTCTTAAGGGGTTGGACAGGCTAGATGCGGGAAGATTATTCCCGATTTTGGGAAAGTCCAGAACTAGGGGTCACAGTTTAAGGATAAGAGGGAAGTCTTTTAGGACCAAGATGAGAAAATCATTTTTTACACAGAGAGTGGTGAATCTGTGGAATTATCTGCCACAAAAGGTAGTTGATGCCAGTTCATTGGCTATATTTAAGAGGGAGTTAGATGTGGCCCTTGTGGCTAAAGGGATCAGGGATATGGAGAGAAGGCAGGGATGGGATACTGAGTTGGATGATCAGCCATGATCATATCGAATGTCGGTGCAGGCTCGAAGGGCCGAATGGCCTACTCCTGCACCTATTTTCTATGTTTCTATGTTTCTATCACACAGACCAGTCTCCTCACAATTGAAGATAGACACAAAAAGCTGGAGTAACTTAGCGAGACAGGCAGCATTTCCGAAGAGAAGGAATGGGTGACTAAACTAGGGTATTGTATGATTCACCAATACCCCATTGCGGACAATGTACTTTGTTTCTAAAACTGTTGCACTGGCAATGCCCTATGTTTCCCTTTATTATAGCTATTATACTTGTGTTTGGCTTGATTGTATCTATCTATCTATCTAGTCTGTGGCTGCCGTCTGTCGTCCGTCCGTCCGGCTGCCGGCTGCCTTTCTTCCTTTTGATTCGTTTCCATCGTGTGATGTCACAATGCCCAATGCTCACAGATGTCCAATCGGAATGGATCCATTTACATATGCCTTTGCAGGAGCCCCAGCACATGGTGAACGTTCCATCGTGTGATGTCACAATGCCCAATGTTCAAAGACATTCTTGCCATAGAGGGAGTACAGAGAAGGTTCACCAGACTGATTCCTGGGATGTCTGGACTTTCATATGAAGAAAGACTGGATAGACTCGGCTTTTACTCGCTAGATTTTAGAAGATTGAGGGAGGATCTTATAGAAACTACTGATTACATTTTGTCGTTTTTATGTACACATTTTTAATCAAATCCTTCTCCCCCCCCCCCCCCCCCCCCCAATATTAAAAAAAAACTGGCTTCTCATCCATAGAAGCAGCCCAAGAACCCAGCCCCTGGTGAAAGTGCCATCGTGTGATGTCACAATGCCCAATGTTCACATATGTCCAATCGGAATGAATCCATTTACATATGCCTTTGCAAGAGCCCCAGCACCTGGTGAACGTTCCATCGTGTGATGTCACAATGCCCAATGCTCAAAGACATTGTTGCCATAGAGGGAGTACAGAGAAGGTTCACCAGACTGATTCCTGGGATGTCAGGACTTTCATAGGAAGAAAGACTGGATAGACTCGGCTTGTACACGCTAGAATTTAGAAGATTGAGGGCGGATCTTATAGAAACGTACAAAATTCTTAAGGGGTTGGACAGGCTAAATGCAGGAAGATTGTTCAAGATGTTGGGGAAGTCCAGAACAAGGGGTCACAGTTTAAAGATAAGGGGGAAATCCTTTAGGACAGAGATGAGAAAAACATTTTTCACACAGAGAGTGGTGAACCTCTGGAATTCTCTGCCACAGAAGGTAGTTGAGGCCAATTTAAGATTATTTAAGAGGGAGTTAGATGTGGCCCTTGTGGCTAAAGGTATCAGGGGGTATGGGGAGAAGGCAGGTACAGGATACTGAGTTGGATGATCAGCCACAATCATATTGAATGGCGGTGCAGGCTCGAAGGACCGAATAGACTACTCCTGCACTTAATTTCTATGGTTCTATGTTTCCCTCTCCTCACCCCTCTCCCTCTCGCACCCATCCCTCTCTCCCCACCCCCCTTCCCTCTCTACACCACCCCCTTCCCTCTCTCCACCCGCCCCCTTCCTCCTACCCCTCTGTCCCTCTTCCATCACTCCCCCTACCCCTCTCCTCCTCTCCTCCCCCTCCCCACCTCTTCCCCTCCCCTCCACTCTCCCTCCCCACTCCTCCCTCCCCACTCTTCCCCTCCCTCCCTCCTCCCCTCTCCCCCACCCCTCTTCCCCCCCCTCCCTCCCCATCCCCCTACCTCCCCATCCTACCCCGCTCTCCTTTCCCTCCCAAATCTCTCGTCTCCCCCTCCTCCTCTCCCCTCCCCTACCCCCCTCTTCTCACCCCCCCCCCCTCTACCCCCACCTGTGTGTTTGGGGGTGGCTAGTGTGAGTGTGATGCAGCCCCCCCCCGCAAACGCCGTTGGGGAAACAGACCCAACGGGTCTGCACTTGGTTTAGTTAATATATAAAACTGTGTGCCTGTCGCCTGCCGTCCGTCCGTCCGTTCGGCTGACGGCTGCCTTTTTTCATTTTCATTCGTTCCATCGTGTGATGTCAAAGAGAGTGGTGAATCACTGGAATTCACTGCCACAGAAGGTAGTCGAGGCCAGTTCATTGGCTATATTTAAGAGGGAGTTAGATGTGGCCCTTGTGGCTAAAGGGATCAGGGGGTATGGAGAGAAGGCAGGTACAGGATACTGAATTGGATGATCAGCCATGATCATATTGACTGGAGGTGCAGGCTCGAAGGGCTGAATGGCCTACTCCTGCATCTGATTTCTATGTTTCTAAGTTTCCCTCTTCCCACCCCTCTCCCTCTCCCACCCATCCCTCTCTCCCCCACCTCCCTTCACTCTCTACCCTATCCCCTTCCCTCTCTCCCCCCGCCCCTTCTTCCCACTACCCCTCTGTCCCTCTTCCCCACCACTCCCCCTACCCCTCCCTCCCCACTCTTCCTTTCCTTCTCTCCTCCACCCCATCCCTTTCCCTCCCCACCCCTTTCTCTCCCCCTCCCTTCCCCCTCCCCTCCCCTCTCCTCTCCCCCCCTCCACCTTCCCCCTACCCCTCTGACACTCCCACTCTTCCACCTCTCCCCCTCCCACTATCCCTCCCCCTCTCCCCCCCCTGTCCCCCCACCTCTCTCCCCCCCCCCACACTCTTCCCCCTCCCTCCCACACTCTTACCCCTCCCTCCTCCCCTCCCTCCCCATCCCCCCCCCCCCCCTCCCTCTCTCTCCCCTCCCCATCTCATCCACCTCTCCTCCCCCCCTCCACTTCACTTCCCTACCCCCAACCCCTCTCTCCCCCTCCCTCCCCCACCCTACTTCTCCCCCCTCTCTCCCCCCCCCCCTCCCCCCTTCCCTCCCCTCCTCCCCCTCCCCCCCCCATCCCCCCCCCTCATCCACATCTCTCTCCCCATCCCCCTCTCTCACCCCCTACCCCCGCTCTCCTTTCCCTCCCAAATCTGTCCCGTTTCCTCCTCCTCCTCCTCCTCTCCCCTCCCTCCTCTCCCCTCCCTCCCCTCTTCTCATCCCCCCTACCTCCATCTGTGTGTTTGGGGGGGTGGTTAATGTGAGTGTGATGCTTCAGCCCCCCCCCCCCCCCCCCCCCCCCTGCAAACGCGTTCTCTCCTGTGCGGCGAGTGCGACAAGTTTCGTTTTGATCGGTTGAATGTCAGAAAAGTTAGCGAGATTTAAAACTCTTAAAAACCGCACGTGCGCAGATCGATCTCTTCTCCGGCCAGTCGGCGTCGCACGGATTAGTCTCTTCCCTAGGCCCACCCCTTCATGTGCCATCGCATCTTTACTGGAGCTGAGCATGGCCGGCAGAGGTTTCCAACCGGACTTTTGGAGGGACCCGAAGCAGCCCAGCCCCGCTCCGCTCCGCCCCAAGCAGCAGCCCAGCGACGGAGACCCGATCCAGCCCAGCCCAGCCCAGCATGGAAGACCCAACCCACCCTAGACTCGGAGACCTAGCCCTGCCTGGAGTCGGAGATGTCGCCAATGTCGCCAAATGGAAAGCGGAGACTCTGATCCTGGCGGCACCCGCTGTGAGTCACCATCGCACCGCAAATTCCAGCCACTACATCTCTGGTCCCCCTCGCTGGCTCCTCCCCCCCCCCCCCCCCCCCCCCCCCCCCCATGATGCCCCCCTCTCCCCATGGCTCTTCCCCATCTTTTATCTGAGCTCACTTCCCCCCGCTAACTCACCTTTCCCCCCTACGATTCCCCTGCCCACACACCCCCCACCGCCCACACCCCCCCCACCACACAGCCCCCACATTCACACCCCCCCCCCTGCCCACATACACCCCTCCCACACACAACCCCGCCCGCACACCTCCCCCCCCACACACAACCCCCATATGCACACCCCACCCCCCCACAACCCCGACACACCCCACTCCCCCACACTACCCCCCCTGCCCCCATAACACCCCCTCCCCCACAACCCCCAACACACCCCTCCCCCACAACCCCCCCCCCCAACTCCCCCTTCCCACACAAGCCTCTTCCTCACTAGCCGCCTGCCCACACACCCCCGCCCCCACAACCCCCCATCCCCATAACCCCCCGCACCCACACCCCCCCCTTCCCCACAAATCCACCCTGCCCTCACAACCCCCTACAACCCCGCAACCCACACACCCCCGCCTCCACAAACCCCCGCGCCCCACAATCCTCCCTCCCATATACCTCCCCTCCCCCACATACGTGCCCCTCCCGCATATCTCCCACCCCACAATCCCCCCACTCCCACAAACCCCCCCGCCTCCACATCCCCCACCACACACAACCCCCATATGCACACCCTCCCCCCCCCACAACCCCCGACACACCCACCCCCCCCACAAACGCCCCCGACACACCATCCCCCCACACCCCACCCCCCCACTACCCCCCTGCCCCCATAACACCCCCCCCCCCCAACAAGGGAGTGCTTGGGGATGAGGGGAAATGAGCTACGTCTGCGCAGTTAGGGGCTATGGGTGAGTGGTGGAATATTGCGTTGGGGGAACGGGTTGCATTGAGGGAACGGGTGAGTGGTGGAATATTGCATTGGGGAATGGGTTGCGTTGGGGGACCAGGTCTCCCATGTGACTGGGTCCCACTAAGTCTATTCAATTCAATTCAACTTTAATGTCATTGCAAAAATACAAGTATGGGTACAATGAAATGCAGTTTAGCGTCAGTCCGTAGTAGTAGTGCAACATAGAAATAAAAATACAGAATAATCAAACAATGTGGACTGAGGGACTGGAGAAATCTATCGGCGGGACTCCGAGTTCAGCAATGTGATGGTATTATTGTAGAAGCTGTTCCTCATCCTACTAGTACGAGACCTGAGGCTCCTGTACCGCCTCCCTGATGGGAGGAGGGCAAACAGTCCATGGTTGGGGTGGGTCTTTAATGATCTTCCTGGCCCGTCTCAGACACCGTTTTAGTTTAGTCTAGTTTATTTATAGTATTATCTGATTTGATTGGACAGCGTGCATCTCATAGTCTTTCACCGTACCTTGGTAAATGTGACAACAATGAACCTAAACCTAAACATAATTTACAGAATTAGACAATTAAACCTAAACATTATTACAGAATAGGTAAAATGTATTCCATGAAAATAGATTGGTTCGTGCAGCTTTATGTGTTAGATTGATACTGAAGATTCATATGGTAAACATTAATGTTGCAGGTAAAATGTGTCTATTTGGTGGGGGGGGGGGGGGGGGGGGGGGATTATAGGATCTAACCATGGCTTAAGATTGGTAAAATTAGGAAGACTGGGATCAAAGTACAATTTCATGCCATCTGGTTTAGATTCTGGAAAGATAGTTGGCACAATGATTTATGAAGTGTGTCCAGATCTGAAACATGTTTGAGAGGAGAGTAATTTCTAAGCAGGCAGCAACTTTGATGTGCGTAAGCTAACAGTCAAGGTCATGGTCTCACTTCTTATTTAGAACATTTACTGCACCAAGGTGTCCTTCTGAAATATTCTCACGCATGGGAACATCGGTTGCATTTCGCACTAGTTAACAATATTCTGCTGGTATTGCATTACTGTTTATCTGTACAGCACAGCATAGCTGTTTGTGGGCAACATTGATCAGTAGAAAATAAAAAATACAAATATAATTCTAAATCCATGGTAAAAATATGTTATGATGAGGAAATGTGTTTCACCTATCCATAAAAAGTTTATAAAATGAGAACAGTTTCTTCTCAGATCTATGCTATTATGCATCAAATAGAGTCTAGGTGAAAGATGGGGAAGGTTGCTTTTGACAAAACATTGCATCTCTGCCATCTGTCAGGAAGATCCTTAATGTATTGCAGCAACAGATCAATTTCAGTAGAACACAGGTTATGAACTCACACAGCTGATCTCTGCTCCAAAATCCTGGATTTTGGTTCTATGATTGGCAGGAACCTGGGGCGATTAACAAAGGTCAGATGTATTGGATGAAACTATTGATCTTCATTCCAAAAATTGAAAATCTTTCAAAGGGATGCTGAGGAGAGTATTGCAGGATCTGCAATAAATTGACGAATAGTGACACACATTCCTCCACTTCAACATGTGTTAATTATTAATAAAAGTTTGTTTCACTTTTGTATGCTTTATATTCAATGGCAGTGCTTCCCAGGATTTAAATGAGTTGCACATAAGAGGACTGTCTCAGGTTCAGTTCCTACTCTGCTGAATGATTGAATCTTAGGTCGAGTGGTAGAACAGGACTTTCAATGACCCCAGTGCTTCTAGATTCAATAAGAAAGAAAATCTGATTGATTTTGCAGTCCAAACGCTGTACTCTGCATCTGTGTCCCCTAGGGTGGTAAAGGAGGAATTAGGTTCTTGGGCCAGATATGTGCTTAACCTATGATTCCTGATAAGCCTGACGTGCAGACCTCCATGATTTCAGTCTTATTCAGAACATTAAATTTAATTGGGAGTGTATACTGGCGCACATGTTTCACCAAGCATGTTTAAATGGCCTGGGATTTATACAGTCATAAAGTAATGTAACACAGAAATGAGCCCTTCAGCACAATTTGTCCATGAAAACCCAAACAATTACACAAATTGATTGATTCTTTTTATCGTCGTAGTAATTTCTTTGACAATAGAATAGAATAGAATAATCTGTTAAAACCCGTACAATATATAGAGCAAAGAGGAAGATGCAGACTGTAGAATATAGTTCTCAGCATTGCAGAGTATCAGTTCTATTGACAAAGTCTCATGTCTACAATGGCTAAAACCACAACATTTCGTTTGGACCTCAACGGGGTCCAAATGACAAATAAATTGTATTGTATTGTATAGAAATCAGGGGTCATTTCTGGCAGCATCTCTATTCAATTGCAATGTCCTTGGCGTGCGGCTCAATGCTATCATGCCCATTTAAAGTTCCACCAAGGCACATTCCCCCCATCCTCAGCTGGCTCTGACCCATACATCTCCATGACAGAGGTCAGATCTTCTCTCTGGCTTCTGGATATCCTGACCAGTGGATCTCATTCACGCAGAAGCTGTCATAACATTTACTCCATCCTCACCACCAACTCAGGTGCTCCACCAGATTGTGTGCTCAGTCCTCTGCTCTACTCCCCCTGCACCCATGACTGTGTGGCTAAGTATAGCACTACCTGGATCTTCATTTTTGCCAGTATTCTCCGTGGGATCAACAACAACAATGAGACAGAGTACAGGAAAGAGATCAAGAAACTTGTGTCATGGTGCCTGAACAGTTGTCATTCAATATAACCAAATGTCATACCATGCATGTCTCACACAAGATTAAACCACATTTATCGGAATACAACGGGTAGTTATACATTGCTTACTGTCGACCATCACCCATATCCAGGAGTCAAACTAAGCAAAGGTTTAAGTTGGGAGACGCATATTAGTCAAGTGTCCAACAAAGCAATTAGAACTCTCGGCCTACTCAAAAGAAATGTTCACGCATGTAGTACATCCATCAAAGAGAATGCCTACAAGTCCTTGGTCAGGCCCAAATAGGAGTATTGTGGAGCCGTATGGGATCCTTTCAACAGCAACAACAAGATCACCCTGGAGAAAGTACAACGCCGGGCAGCCCACTTTGTATGTAATGACTACAAGCGCAAATCAAGCGTGAATAATATGCTGACTTCTCTCGGATGGGATACCATAGAGTTCCGCAGAATCAGGCTAAGACTTATTGCAATTTACAAGGTGATTCACAAATTCACGCCATCAAATCTCCCGGAATCCCAGAGCACCAACTGCCATGAAACAAGGCAAAATAACGGCCCCAACATCATTAACTCGCTAAATTTCAATAAACATTGCTACCAATATTCCCTTTACCCAAGGACGATAAGGGAATGGAAAAGGTTCCCACCCAACACACGTGCTGCTCCCATTGTTAAGTCATTTAAAAGGGGGATTGAGCAACTAGATCTCCTCAACTTGGTCTAAATGGCCCACTTCAAAATTGAATCACTACTCTACTCACTCCGACCTGCACGAGATAACCACTGATGAGGTGTTTGCGCAGTAATCAACCAGAACCAGAACCATCTTTCCATCTTTAAATGTTCCAACAACACCAGCGTTGCTGAACGAAACATGGGTAATGATGATTCAGAATATAGGAGGGAGATTGACCATCTGTTGAATGGTACCAGAATATCAACCTTACTCTCGGCGTTAATAAGACCAAGGAACTGATTGTTGATTTCAGAAGAGGAAGGCTGAGGATCCACAAATCTGTTTGCATTGGTGGGTTGGTGGTGGAGAGAGCCAACAACTTCAAGTTCCTGGGTATACATACCTTTCCTGGACACAACGTATTGATGCAATCGTAAAGAAAGGTCATCAATGCATTTACATAGTGAGAAGATTGAGCAGATTCGGTATGTCAAGGAAAAACCAAGGCCAGAGGAGCCTGCGCCCGACGAGGATCCCGCGGGTCAGAGCTCATGGTCGCCAGACCCCGCGAGTTGGAGCCCGCGGCCAATGGTGACCCGTGGAGAAGATGAGGCCGGAGCCTCACGGGTTGGAGCCTGCGGCCCCTGGGTTGATGGTGCCCGCAGCTGGGGCCTGGGTCGGCACTACGGGGGCATGTGGAGAGGACCTTCCACCAGGAGGCGCCATCAGCGATGGCAGCCTCTCAAACAGCCTGGTATTTTTTTATTTGTGTGTCTTGTTGCTCTTGATTGGAATGACTGTACGCAAATCAAATTCCGCGTATGTTGCAAAACTTACTTGGCTAATAAATTATGATTATGATTATGATTATGATAGTGGAGAGGCCGGAGAGGCCGGAGAGGTGGTCGATGATGGCACTGATCGACGGACAAGGACAAACAATGTGGAAGTGAGGACGCCACTGCCAAGGGAAGGAACAAAGGAGGACCTGGTGTGGGGGGATCGGAGGGGGTGGGGGAGTGTCGAGGGGGTGAGAGAACAAAGGGAGACCTGGCGTGGGAATACTTTGTAACTTTGTAAGCACCCTCTATGTGGCGACTATTTGCACACCTTGGGTATGCAAGCAAAGAATTTAATTATGACTTGTCACATATGGCAATAAAGCATTCATTCATTCATTCAATCATTCATTCATTCAATCATGCATTCAATCATTCATTCAATCATTCATTCAATTAATTTTTTCACTCTCTTGAACCTCTACGGATGTCTGCTAGAAAGAATATTGACTGGATGCATCACAACCTGGTCGTGCAACTGAAACACCCAGGAAGGAAGGAGATTACAAAAAGTGATGGACTTTATCATCACCATTGAAGGCATCTATAGGAGGTACTCCCTCAGAAAGGTAACCAGCATCATCAAGGATCCACATCACCCTAGCCACACTTTCGTTTCATTCCTGCCATCAGGAACTACCAGGTTCAGGAAAAGCTGCTTCTCAACAACCCTCAGGCTATTGAACACTACAAACACCAACTAAATGTCAAACTACAAACTGCCTTAGTTCCACTAGGTTCCACAGATTCTGGTGAACTTCTATCGCTGCACCATCGAGAGCATCCTTACCAACTGTATCACAGTATGGTATGGCAGCTGCTCTGTCTCCGACCGGAAAGCACTGCAGAGGGTGGTGAAAATTGCCCAACGCATCACTGATTCCTCGCTCTCCTCCATTGAGTCTGTCCAAAGCAAGCAATGTCTGCGAAGGGCACGCAGCATCGTCGAGGATTGCTCTCACCCCACTCACAGCCACAGGCGCTACAGGTCTCTCCGTTGCCGGCCAAGCAGATTCAGGAACAGCTTCTTCCCTGCGGCTGTTACACTACTTAACTCTGCACCTGGGGTAGAGAGGGAGATGGAGAGGGGGAGGGGGTAGAGAAGGTTGGGGGGAGGGGGTAGAGGGGGAGAAGGTGAGGGTGCAGGGGATAGAGAGGGAGGGGGGGGTAGAGAAGGAGGTGAGGTGGGTAGAGAGGGAGGGTAGAGGGGGAGGGGGGGGTAGAGAGGAAGAGGGGCAGAGAAGGTGGTGGTTGGCGAGAGGGAGGTAGGGTGGGGGGGAGGGGGTAGAGTGGTGGGGTGGGAAGGTAGAGGGGGGGAGGGTAGGTAGAAAAGGGAGGATAGAGAGGGGGAGGGAGGGTAGACATTTGAACAACTCTCCCTACGCCCTCCTCTCCCTCAATCTCCCCACTCACCCTCCTCAATTCCCCAGGATTATTTCCTCTCCTCCACACTCCCAAATCCTCCCACACCTCTTTGAGCGAAGCTGAAGGAGCTGGGCTTAGCGGGTCTGAGCCGAGCGGGCCCGAGATGAGTGTGTGGGGCTGAACGGGTCCCAGCGGAGCAGAGCGGGACCAAACAGATCCCAGCGGGGCCGGGCCGGGCCGAGCGGGGCTGAGAGGGTTGGAGTGCTGGGTAGAGAGGGAGAAGGAAGGGGGGAGAGTGGAAGAGGAAGGTGAGGGGGGGTAGTGGGAGAGCGGCAGAGAGGGAGGGGGTAGAGTGGGAGGGAGGGAGGGGAGGGAGGGGAGGGATGAAGAGGGTGAGGGATCCTAGCGGGGCCGTGCGGTTTGGCGTACCCTCACCCCCGGAATTTGCAAGAGGATTGTGACGTCAGTTCTTCAAAATGGGTGAGCTTGAAGAACTGTAGGTTGACGGGAAGATATTCATCGCGTCCGTGGGAAAAATGTCAGTAGCATGTGAGAAAATGGGAAGGCTGTGGCCTAGCGTTGGTAAGAAGATAGGATTAAAGGAGATTGACAGAAAGCTGACACAACCCTGGCCCACACAGACACAAGCGCAAAGGGAAGAGTAATAATATAATACTAGACTGCGTGGGACCCGTAGGGGCCCGTTGGGAGACCAGCCCTCACATGGGAGGGCTGGTCCCCTGACGCAATATTCCACCTCTACACCAATTCCAATATTGGTGGCCAGTGGGGGTGGGGGGGGGGGGGGGGGGGGGGGGGTGAGGGTGGGGGAGGGGGGGCTTTCTGGAGCACTAGTATGGGTATTGGGGGCTGAAAGATTCAAGATTCAATTGAAAGGACTGGTTTACAGAGGGCTAGTATGTGCATTGTGGGCCAAATGGATTCTTGGGGTGGCAGCTCAGTCACTCAAGCCTGATGTGCTTGCAGCTCACTCACTCATGGCTGGTGGGCTGGCAGTTGACTCATGGCTATTCCTAGAAATTCCATTGCAAGCTGGGTGCAAGACCACCAAATTCAAATGCAGTTTTCTACCATTTCAAGTAGGGTGCAAGACCACCAAATCCAAGTGCAGTTTCTTACCACTTCAAGCACGGTGCAAGGACACCGAATTCGAGTGCAGTTTCCTACCACTTCAAGCAGGGTGCAAGGCCACCAAATTCGTGCAGTTTTCGACCAGTTCAAGCAGGGAGCAAGGCCACCAAATTTGTGCAGTTTCTTACTACTTGAAGCAGGGTGGAAGGCCACCAAATTCAGGTGCAGTTTCCTCCCACTTCAAGCAGAGCGCAAGGCCACCGAATTCGTGCAGTTTCCCACCACTTCAAGCAGGGTGCAAGGCCACTGTGTTCAGTGTTATTTACAGCTCAGACTGAGAGACATGACCCTCTCACTTCCCCCATCTTGCGGAGACTCAACACTTCCAGGTTTTATAGTCCCTCTGGAAGGGGCGTGGCCTTCAGGAGAGAGAATCTCAACATTTTTTAAACACTAATAACTTTTATTTTTCATCGATAGGGAAAATCCTCTTGCCATGCACAGCGGAGGGGGACTCTCTGTACGATGGACAAAAATCACAGCCATGAGTGGTAGCAATTTTTCTAAAATCAATATACAGAACAACAGGAAGTAGTCAAGATCAGACGTAGTACTATAGATAGATAATTTATATAATATAGAAGAGGTTCGTGGGAATCAGCAAAGTAAGATTAGACGTATTACCTCTTGTCTTGGAATGTGTTGAAGGGTGGATGGTAAATGTAAATATGAAATAATAGAGAAAAGGAAGCTTGTTTCTCTCAGGATTGTGTTACAGTAGACCACCAGCGACCCCTACCGCTAGTAGCGTAGATACGTTGCGGTAAATGGGGGGGCTTATGATTGGCTCGGAGAGGGGATGGAAGCACGGTCCGCCTGAAAGGTGAGATAGAGTGATGTCGAGATGCACTTGTATTGTGTTTGACTTGTATTAACCATCTGTTGGTAAATAAGATTGACATAAACAAAAAGTATGTTGTGACTAATGAAATAATTGGTGCCCATGTGGTAGATAGTATATTTTCGAAGTTGTTTAGTGCATAGTATAACTGTCGGCTAATTCTGCTGTGAAGTTAGAGAACTGGTGAACAGTTTACTGCCGCCATCTCTCCATGATATCATGTAATAAAGTCTCGAAGCAAACCTGTGAAGTCTCCGCTTTATATTTTCCTTTAATTTCCCTCTAAATTAATTTATTCCACAGCATTTGGCATCGTCAGCAGGATCCCAATTATAATGGGTTTCGAACGAATACAAGTGGGAAATAAAAGGGAATGATAAAATAGTCCTAACTGAAAGAGAAGCTTATCAGGCTGGTGACTCACGCTGACCCAAGAGACCTGTGAGGTGAGGTGAAATAGCGGAGAAGATAAACTTACTCACGCTGGGCGCAGTAGATAAATTGAAGCAGGTGCCATAAAGAAATTAAAAGGTGAGCGAGGCTTGCGGACGGAGTAAAACCAGTGCGTGCAAACTGTGAATAGAATATTATTAAAAATTGTCTGCAGAAACCAAACTTTTATTTTAGAGAACTGTGAAAAGAATATGTGAGTCAACAGTAGTCAATCAGAGGAATCTGATCCTACTGATAGAGAGAGGTAGTACGAAAAGAAACAGGTGGTCCAGGAGGGAAAGATGCAGATAGGAACATTGTCAAGGTGATAAAAGACCATAAGACACCGTGAAATTGTTCCACTGGGATCACCAGCCGATGTGGTAATAACAAAAAATGGTGATGACCAATGTGTGGTAAATTTTTGTGGTAATCTGGCTGATCAATCAAATGGAGATTGGCCGGATAGGGGAAGTTATTGCTATCTCTGTCCTACTTATCTCTAAAAATGAAATGGTTTGGCGAGATGCGAGCAAAATTAATATATGCAATGATGGTGTTATTAGTTATAGTTGGAGCACTATGTATAACTGTAAAATTGATAGAAACAATAAGGAAATGGGCGGGGATGGAGAAAAGACATCTGCCCCTAGAGGAGGAGAAAGGTGTTAAGCAGAAAGAGGGAAATGAGGGACCTGTACCTATAATACCAAAGCAAGCGGCAGCAATATTTCCCCGACTCCCTGTAGAAAAGGCAATCCTGGTAGAGGATGAATTTGATGATCTGTTGATGATGGTGGCTGCATTACGCCAGCGACGACCTCCGTATAACCCGGCGTATATAGAAGGAGAACAGTCCGCTGCCCGTCAGGTGCTTAGGCTGTTTCTACCTCTAGTGTCACGAGTGGATCAGTTTACTGGTAGAGGAGCCACAGCTCCTTCGACAAGTCTAACAGAAGTACCACTGAGAGGGGACCTGATACACGATTAAAGAAGATATCAAAAAGTTATCAAGAAGAAGGATGAGCAAACAAAGCTCCAGATGATGAATGTTGAGGAAGAGTCAAAACCCGAGTCACTGATACAGTCTATTATGATAGGAGAAAAGGTGTTGGAACCCTGGACTCCAACTGAAGATAGAGCCATGGTTGCCAAAGCTCCAGATGCCTAAAGAAAGCCCAATGCATTTCTTAATTTGTTAATATAGAATGGCAAAATAAGCCATGGGAAAATGTGATAACAGCGCTTGTGAACATGGACTGTTTGCGCAAGTGAAAGAGCTGAAACCCAAAACAATGGGACAGTATTACACAGGGAGAGGGGACTGGGGAAGAGGAGGAAGTTGTAGAGGTAGGGGCCGAGGAAGGGGACAGCGGCAAATAAAAGATACAACACGAGGTACATGCTGGAGATGTGGTAAGAAAGGGCATTGGGCTCGAGATGTTCCCCATAGCTACAGCAAGGGAAGGTCCAACAGAGAGGGAGTCCAGCCCCTTTTATAATCTCTAGAACGGCCCCACTCCCGTTACTGGGAAGACCAGCTCTGTGCAAACTGGGAGCGGTCTTACACTGTACCGAAGACAGCATGTTTACGGAACTCCCTCAAATGCAGACACATTGCGCTTGTGTGCAATGACAATAAAAGATATTATTATTATTATTATTATTATTATTATTATTATTATTATTATTATTATTATTATTATTATTATTATCAATTGCTAAATTTAATTTAGTCCATGACAAAATTATGTCCATGCTATATTGTTGGCAATTGAATAGCAATCCGTACAATTGGTTAATCAAATCCATTGTGATCTGTAAAGAGAGCAGGATTCAAATGGCCAGTATTTACAGTACCTTGTTGAAACCAGCCAAGAACATTAACAAACGCATTGCACGGCATTATATGCGCGCCTCTCTAATCCCGGATACCAGGAAAAAGTCTCCTCTTGGTTGAAGAAACTCGAATAATTAACAGTGACCCCTTATTTGTTTTTTGAGGTTAGGATCTCTCAAAACCAAAGGGATTGATTTGAGATGGGAGACACTTCTGAGTCACACTTGACCAAAGCTACTAGAACTCCAGCAACAGCGAAGGAAACAAGAGAAATAATAAAAAATGCTGAAGGACATACTGTCAATTCATGTTTTAAAATTGGCAATGGCAAAAGGAGGTCCAAATTGATTTCTTTAATGACACGGAAGGAACGATCACATGGGTCAGAAAGGAATGGGACAGCCACATCATGTGGGGTGAGTGCGATCAGCCCCTGAACATAACGTGACTTTAAAAAAGGGTGCTGTCTTGCCATGTTTAAAACAGCATCGACAGACCCCAGAAGCTGAAGAAGAGATAGCTAGCATAGTCATCATGTCTTTATTCCATCAAGGAATATTAGTGAAAATGCAAAGTCCATGTAATACTCCTATTATGCCGATTCTGAAAGTTGGAAGACGCAATGAATGGCGTTTTGTCCAGGACCTGAGAGCTATTAACAAAATAGTGATCCCTACTGCCCCCTTAGTATAAAAGGGGTTTGCAACCGGGGTCCTGGCTTAAGAACATGGAGGGGGAAAACGACCGGTAGCCTATTATTCCGTGGCTTTACCAGCTGTAGTAAATGGCATGCCAGCATGCTTGTGTACTGTAGTGGCAACATCTACAATGATAGAAAAATCAATCCCCATCCTTCTTGATCACCCATGTGTAGTGACTGTTCCTCACGCCGTGATGTTATTATTGAATTCAGCAGCTGCACAGCATTTCACAGCCACTAGAAGAACAGGATATGAAGTTATCCTTTTATCACATCTGAACTATACTTATCAGTGATCACCTGCTATAAACCCAGCTACCTTTGTACCACTTTGCGAGCGCACGCCGGGGGCTCCAACACCAAGACCCGGTGTGCGACCTCGCACCACCCGGCGTGGCTTTAATGGCCGCGGGACAATCGCCATCGCCAGCCGGGGGCTTTGACTTTGACTCTGACATCGGGGGGGGGAGAGTGCAGTGGAGAGATAAGTTTTTTTGGCCTTCCATCACAGCTATGTGATGGATGTTTATGTAAAATGTAATTATGTTGTGTCTGGGGTCTATTTGTGTGTAATGTATGGCTGCAGAAACGGCATTTCGTTTGGACCTCTAGGGGTCCAAATGACAATTAAATTGACTCTTGACTCTTGACTCTTGACTCTTGACTCTTGACCACTGCCAGAAGAAGGAGGTGACCATGTTAGTTTATTGCTTGTAGAAGCATCTGCCTCTCCCCAGCTAGACTTACAGAGTCATCCGATTGATAATCCTTACCTGGCCTTATCATTGTTTCCGGTTGGCGGCACGACTCACGTTGCAGCGGCCCCTACAGCCTGTCTGTCTTTTTATTTTTTTGTCCAGTTAAATGTCATTGCTGTGTTCTTTTATACTGTTTTTGGCTGTGTATATGTGGGGGGCGGGACTTTTAAAATCTCTTCCCTGCATGGGAGACCCGACCTTTATCCTGTCGGGTCTCCGTTGTCGTTGGGGCCTAGTACCATGGAGCGGCCTCCAGCTGGAACGACCTGGGGGCTGCAGTCACGGAGCCTGCGGACTACTTACCATCATGGGGCTGGCTGGCCTCGGAACGTGGGGAGCAGTGGTAGCTCGCTGCTGCGGCAAGACCCCGGAGCTCGGAAGCTTCAGCTGCAGGCCTGGTGGATAGGAACATCGGAAGCTCATGGGTGCCTGGTGGGAGAACGCTTTTCGGAGCTCCCGCAACGCAACGTCTCCCGCCCGTGTCGCGGGGTTGGAATGACCTGGAGCAAGGCCTTACATCGCCCGGCGCGGCTTTTACGGTCGTGGGACATGTCAATGCCCACCGGGGGCTCCCACATTGAGACATTAAGACATGGAGCGGGGCCATATATCGCCCGGCGCGGCCTTAACGGCCGTGGTAGTTATCATCGCCCGCCTGGGGCTTTAACATCGGGAGAAAAATGGAACACAGGCGAGAATAAAGACTTTGCCTTCCATCACAGTGAGGAGGAGATTCACTGTGATGGATGTTTGTGTAGATTGAATTGTTTGTGTGTTTTGTAGAAATTTTTCTGTTTGTATGGCTGTAGAAACAGAGTTTCATTTGAGCCTCATTGAAGTTCAAATGACAATGAATAAATATTGTATTATATATTGTATTTACTGATGGCTCCTCACACCGACCTATTGATTATTAGCAGGATATGCAGTGGTCACACCACAACAAGTGCTGGAGGCACATGGTTTACCATCCGGAACGTCTGCTTAGGCAGCTGAGCTGTATGCTTGACTCGCTATGCATTTGCAGTTGTACATGACTTTGGGCAGTTGTGGAAAAATAGAGGATTCATCACATCAACAGGAAAGACGATTAAGCATGATAAATTGGTCTTAAATTTATTGGATGCTATCCAATTGCCACAGCAAATCGCAGTTATTAAGTGCAAGTCTCATACATCATCGGATGATGATGTATCAAAGGGAAATAGATCAGCTGTATATGTAGCCAAACACATTGCCCTCAGGCAAACCCCACAATTACAAGCGGTTAAAATTAATTCTGCAGCAGAAATAAAGTTCCTGATTAGCATTGATGTAACCCAGTTACAGGATGCCTAGAGCCAAGCATCACCCCAGGAAAATAATTCCTAGAGTAAAGCAGGGTAATATCAAGATCGCATTGTCTGGGTCCACCCTTATGGTTGAGTAGTTTGTCCCAGGAGCCTATTTTTGTCCCTGTCTTGCCTAGCCCATGGTCAGGCTCATATGGGAAAGCAATGGTATGCACCAGGTATATCAGTTGTATTTGATAAAGTTGCAAGAACATGTTTGGTGTGCCAATAAAATAATACGGGGAAGATGCCTGCAAAATTTGATCACTTACCACAACCGGAAATGCCTTTTGAGAATTTGCATATTGATTTTGTATATATGCCCGCAGCAAAGGGTTTTAAGTACATTCTGGTCATAGTTGATATGTTCTCCAGATGTGTAAAAGCACAACACACTAGGAGGGATGATGCAAGGACCGTAGTCAATATTTTAATGAAATAAATAATACCTAGATTCTGGATACCCATGGGAATAATCACTAACAGAGGAACTAATTTCACCAGTAAATTAGTTCAGAACTTGTCGAAGGCTCTTGGGTCCAGTGGAAATTACACATACCATATCAACCACAGTCCTCAGGGATGGTAAATTATGGGAGCCAAAAGAGATGGGGGAGATATTGAACAATTTATTTTCTTCGGTATTCACCAAGGAGAACAATATTGAATTATGTGAGGTAAGGGAAACAAGTAGAGTAGCTATGGATACTATGAGGATCAAAGAAGAGGAAGTACTGACAGTTTTGAAAAATATAAAAGTGGATAAGTCTCCAGGTCCTAACAGGATATTCCCTCGGACATTGAGGGAAGTTAGTGTAGAAATGGCAGGGGCTATGACAGAATTATTTCAAATGTCATTAGAAACGGGAATGGTGCCGGAGGATTGGCGTACTGCGCATGTTGTTCCATTGTTTAAAAAGCATTCTAAGAGTAAACCTAGCAATTATAGACCTGTTAGTTTGACGTCAGTGGTGGGAAAAATAATGGAAAGGATACTTAGAGATAATATATATAAGCATCTGGATAAACAGGGTCTGATTAGAAACAATCAACATGGATTTGTGCCTGGAAGGTCATGTTTGACTAATCTTCTTGAAATTTTTGAAGAGGTTACTAGAGAAATTGATGAGGGTAAAGCGGTGGATGTTGTCTATATGGACTTCAGTAAGGCCTTTGACAAGGTTCCACAAGGAAGGTTGGTTAAGAAGGTTCAATTGTTGGGTATTAATAGTGGAGTAGCAAGATGGATTCAACAGTGGCTGAATGGGAGATACCAGAGAGTAATGGTGGATAACTGTTTGTCAGGTTGGAGGCCGGTGGTGATGAGTGGGGTGCCTCGGAGATCTGTGTTGGGACCACTGTTGTTTGTCATATACATCAATGATCTGGATGATGGTGTGGTAAATTGGATTAGTAAGTATGCAGATAATTCTGAGAGGTGGTGTTGTGGATAATGAAGTAGATTTTCAAAGTCTACAGAGAGATTTAGGCCATTTGGAAGAGTGGGCTGAAAGATGGCAGATGGAGTTTAATGCTGATAAGTGTGAGGTGCTACATCTTGGCAGGACAAATCAAAATAGGACGTACATGGTAAATGGTAGCGAATTGAGGAATGCAGTTGAACAGAGGGATCTAGGAATAACTGTGCATAGTTTCCTGAAGGTGGAATCTCATGTAGATAGAGTGGTAAAGAAAGTTTTTGGTGTGCTGGCCTTTATAAATTAGAGCATTGAGTATAGAAGTTGGGATGTAATGTTAAAATTGTACAAGGCATTGGTGAGGCCAATTCTGGAGTATGGTGTACAATTTTGGTCGCCAAAGTATAGGAAAGATGTCAACAAAATAGAGAGAGTACCGAGGAGATTTACTAGAATGTTGCCTGGGTTTCAGCACCTAAGTTACAGAGAAAGGTTGAACAAAATAGCTCTTTATTCTTTAGAGTGCAGAAGGTTAAGGGGGGACTTGATAGAGGTCTTTGAAATTATGAGAGGGATAGACAGAGTTGACGTGGATAAGCTTTTTCCATTGAGCCTAGGGAAGATTCAAACAAGAGGACATGATTTGAGAATTAAGGGACAAAGGTTTAGGGGTGACATGAGGGGGAATTTCTTTACTCAGAGAGTGGTAGCGGTGTGGAATGAGCATCCAGTGGAAGTGGTGGAGGCAGGGTCGATTTTATCATTTAAAAATAAATTGGATAGGTATATGGACGGGAAAGGAATGGAGAGTTATGGTCTGAGTGCAGGTAGATGGGACTAGGTGTGAGTAAGTGTTCGGCACGGACTAGAAGGGCCGAGATGGCCTGTTTCCATGCTGTAATTGTTATATGGTTATATGGTTATATGGGAGAAAGAGTAAATGGGGAAATACAAGCTACTTTGGCCAAAGTATGTCAGCAAAATAGGTTGTTGTGGCCAGACACCATGCCCGTAGTGATGTATACCCTGAGAAATCAGAAAAATAGAAACACAGGCCTAACACCTCACGAGATATTGATGGGGCGACTTATGACAACAGGAACCCGACCCCCGATGACTCCTGAGAAGGTAGTCCTGATATGGAACGATGTAAAATAGTAAGATTAAACGAGAACTTACCAGTTTGAAGTTTGATCTGTATTTTATGAGGAGTTACGATGAGGGATTACGTGAAGAAGCCCGCTCAGGGCGCAGGTGCGGCATGCTTCCAAGCAGCGGTGTGGAATCACAGACAGACACGTATTTGAAGTAACATAGTAAAGAATAAGAGACATCAATTATCAGTTTGATCCATGTAATGAGGGTGGGAGCGGAGGGCACGTAATCCCTCATCGTAACTCCTCATAAAATACAGATCAAACTTCAAACTGGTAAGTTCTCGTTTAATCTTACTATTTTACTTCGGAGTCACGTGAGTGACTTCGTGAAGATTTCAAAGCTCTGTGATTTCAAACCGTGTAACAGTTTTACTCACTCACTACCGAAAGCTCTTGAGGAAGGAAGTGTTATTGTAATCAACCAATGAATCTGTTTTTTGAAAACAAAACGGTATTTATTAACAACAACAAAAGAAAATAGCTCCCCCGGGCTTTAAATTAAATATTTGCAGTTTCTAAAATTCTGGTTGCAAATACGTCAGGTTTCACCAACGGCTTATGATAAAATGTTCGGAATGTGGATTCCCTTGACCATCCTGCTTTGTTGAGGATTAAGTCAATAGGCACATCCATCCTTGCTGCCGATGATGTGGATGCTGCCCTGGTGGAATGAGATTTAAATATATTAATGTTTATCCCAGCAGCTTCCAATACCTGTTTTAACCATCTTGAAATGGTTTGGCTTGTTACCCTGCCATGTGGCTTTCTGTGGCTGACCCATAAGGCTCTCTCACTTCCTCGGATATTATGGGTTGTGTCAATGTAAATGTTTATGTGGGTCACCACACACAATCGTGGCTCTGGTGGGTAAGCCCGGAATGCCACTTGCGTGTGGGATGTTCCTGGCCTGGGCTGTTTTATCAGACCTTGTATTGTGAACGTTATCTGATCTGACATTGTCTCCATGTTGTCCAGTCGTAGTTTATGTAAGGACTGGACCCTCTGAGCAGATACTAGCGCCATCAGCATGAGCGTTTTTAAAGTTAATTGCTCTAAACTGAGAGATCTTGCTGGTGGTCTGTCCCGAAGGTATGCGAGTACAATACTGGCATCCCAAATTTGTGTATATCTAGGGTTGGGGGGCTTGCTGTTAAATATGCCCTTCATTAGTTTGACCACCAGCGGATGGGATCCCATGGGCTGATGTCCTGCAGGTTTGAGGTAGTTAGAGAGTGCACTACGTGCCGTGTTGATGGCACTGTAGCTCATATCTTCACGATGATGTAAATCGGCCAGGAACTCCAGAACATTCGCTACTGTGGCTGTTTTGTAAGCAGTCCCCGTTTTCTGGCAGTATGTTTCCCATTTCCTGATGCTGGTTAGGTACTGCCTCTTTGTAGATGTTCTCAGGGATGCTGACATGGTGGCGATGGTTTTGTTGCGATAACCCCAGATCCAGGTAAGGTCGGTCTAGAATCTGCAACCCAGGAGATTCATATCTTTGTGGCATGGGTGGCTGATGCCTGATACTGGGTGAGTCAGTAACCCTGGATGACTGGGGAACACCATAGGTGCTTCCACCACCATGTCATGGAGAATTGGGAACCATGGCTGTGTAGGCCAGTCGGGCACTACCAAAATTCCAGATGCTGAATCCGTCTGGATTTTTCGAAGTACCCGACTGATGAGGCAGAAGGGAGGAAAGGCATAGAAAACAAACTTTCCCCAATCCAGCGTAAATGCGTCTACCGCTGCTGCCTCCGGATCTGGTTCCCACGCGACATAGATAGGTAGTTGGTGATTCAGTCTTGATGCAAATAAATCTATATCTGGCTTCCCATATTGCTTTACAATTTTAGCGAATGTTTTAGGATTTAACATCCATTCGATGTTGTCATTGAATTTACGTGACCTGGTGTCCGCCACTGTATTTAGCTTACCTGGTAGATAGGTAGCTGAAAGCCAAATATGTCTTTCGACACACCATTGCCAAATCGTATTGACCAATTTGTCGCATGATAAAGATTTTATGCCGCCCATATGGTTAATATAAGCCACCACCGTTGTATTATCTATTTGTAATCTAACATGCAAGTGATGCATATTAGATGCATATGCTTTTAAACCATAAAAGGCGCCCAACATTTCCAAAGAATTAATGCCCATTATAGATAGTAATGATGATTCTGAGTTAGTCCATCTACCACCTGTGCTGGATATGGAGTTAGTTGCTCCCCAGCCTTGAGCACTAGCATCTGTTTGGAGTACTAGAGTAGCATTAGTAATAACAATAGGACTATAACTGTGCCAAATATTTTGTATCCACCACTGTAGCTCTGATATCGCTTCAGGGGGTAACGTCATGACCCGGTCATAATGACCTTTGTGCTGTTTTAGTGCCTTTATCTTTGCTCTTTGTAAATTTTGATAGTGCAAAGGTCCAAATTGGATAGCTGGGAATGCTGCTACCATTTTGCCAATTACTGCTGCCACTTGTCGAATAGTTGGTCTTTCTTTTATCTTTAAGTTATTACATGATTGTATCAATGCAATCATCTTTTCCCTTGGCAGGGTAATAGTCATTTGGACTGAGTTAATTGTGAAACCCAGATAGTCCATAATTGTGGATGGATTTAACTTGGATTTATCTGGATGTAAGACAAAGCCTAGAGTCTCTAGGAGCTGTTTAGTAGCTGATACTGCTGCTACAGCCAATTCCATAGTTTTCCCAACTATGAGGATGTCGTCCAAATATGCCATGACTATATGGTTTCGTTTTCTTAACGTTGCCATGGCTGGTTTTAATATTTTTGTAAATAGTCTTGGAGCTGAAGTAAGCCCATTAGGCAGTGCTTTATACTGCCAAAGCTCCCCCATCCAGATAAATTTAAGATATCTGCTATAATCCTTATGTATAGGTACTAGCTAGATAGTAAGCATCTTTGAGATCAATGCTGGCCATATAGTATCCTTTGGAAATCAGTTGTCTAGCAGTCACAAATGTTTCCATTTTGAAATGTATATACTTAACAAATTCATTCAGGGATGTTAAGTCAATGATGATGCGACATCCACCATCCTTTTTACTTTTAGTAAATATGTTGGAAACAAATTCCAAGGGCTCATGAGTAGTTTTCTCTATGACCCCTTTGTTTATAAGCCTCACCAGTTCAGCTTGTCCCTCCTGTTGTTCCTTGTTGGAGAGTACAAATGCCCTCTCGGGCACATGTTGAACTGGCGGTATATTTGAGATAAATTCTATTTTATACCCTCGAATACTATTAAGTGTATATTTATCATCTGTGATCCTTCCCCATGCTTCTTTGAACAAGTGTAACCTTCCCCCTGTTAGTAAGTCACCCTTATTCTCGATATGCGGGTAGGAAGCAGATCCACCTACCTCCATAGTTATTGGCGGGGTTGTGGTTTTTTCTTTTTGAGTGTTCTTCCCTGTCGACGTGCTGGCGATGTTGGGGGGAGGCGCATTTTCCAGGGGGTCCGCTGCAGGCCCTGACCTAAAAAAGGTCTCTGGGGATAGTGCGGCCCCAAGCTTTGACCAGTCGCATATTCGGGACGCCGACTGGTAGATACAGTGGTGTGCTGCCGCCTGGGTGGAATGAAGAGTTTTGGAATGTTCGCTGCCGGTGGTGCCCTCATGAGGCTAAAGGTCTTTGACGCCTCCTCCATCTCTTTTAGCTGTTTGTTCAAGTCCTTCCCAAACAAGAATGAGTCGGTCTCTACTGATGGAGTTTTGCATAATCCTGCAAATTTAGGATTGAGGGCCGTCTTGATGTTGTCTCTTCTTAGGTTATTCAGCTCATATTGTGTCATGCACATGAGTGCCAGGACATCCTGTTGGTGAGTGGTCATCTCTACGGTCTCAACTCCCCGCGCATAGGCTGTTATAGCCGCCGTGAGGAGGCGAAGTATGCGCTGTAGTTTGACCTCCTGTGTCCGAATCGGTCCCCCCACGTTGCCCCATATTTGAGGATTGAGGCTCTTGACCTTGAGAGCCTCACAATTATCCGGGGCTGTGTGCTCCTCAAGCACTTGGGCGAGCACCTTCTCCTGCAGTGGTTTGTTGGAGAGATGGTTTATGCTGGCAGCCATTCTTGGCTCCAGTGGTGCTCCAACCCGTGGGGTAGCGACGAATCGGCTTACGACCCCTAGCAGCTCTTCCTGCACACCCTGCTCTCTTTCGTCTCCTTCCGCCTGCCCCATACTCAGACCAGCCTGCCCCTGGTCACCGATGCTAACCTCCCATTCCTGGTCCGAGGTCGCAAAGGGAGGTGCCGGACTCAGCACCATGGAGGGGGCGCCTGTCCTGTCTGTCCGAGAGCGCTGCTGCTCTCGGTAGACCATCCCCTCCAATAGCTGCTGGATGCAGCTTAGGCGGCTGTCTCTCCCCCGCTTTGGGGTGGACATTTCCCCCTCCGACGAGTCGGAATCGACCGGCCGGTTTGTCTTCCGTGTGGCTTTCCCAGCCCGCCGTGTAGGCTCTGGCGTGACTGGGACCGGCTCGGTCTGGGGAATTTCAAACCGCTGTTCAAGCGGTAGTACCGCCGGTTGCTGCCCCGCTGGAATTGACTCCTCTGGTGGAGTTAAAGCTCGGGCAGGTCTACTAGCGAGTTTTCTACGTTGGGACATGTTTCTTCCAAAAGAACCAACACCAAACTCGCTCCGTTCCCAACGCACCGTTCACTTACCTGATGGTGCGCTTTTAAAGTGCAGCTGGAGAGCCTGACTCCAGCTGCCGCCGCTGTTGCACTTGCTGGCGTAATGCCGCACCTGCGCCCTGAGCGGGCTTCTTCACGAAGTCACTCACGTGACTCCGAAGTAAAATCCCTAAGATATGCTCAAGCCATGTGTGAAACCGTTGATACAATCTATGAGAATGTTAAGTAGGCACAGGTCTACGGCAAAAGGAAATATGCACCCGTTTAAACCAGGAGATCAGGGTATATGTGCGAGGTGGAAAGGACCATATTTGTTGCTGCTAACAACATGGATAGCAGTAAAAATAACAGAAAAACACGATTCGATACATGCCACCATATGTAAACTGCATTATTCAGAAGGAACCCTCGAGGAGAAGGAAACACAAGAACCATAACATTTTGAAGAAAAAAAAAAGTGTCAAAATGTAGACATATTGTTTATTAACTCTTTGTAGTCTTCTTCTTGCATATGCCGTGCACAGCCTAAAGTCGTATGTCAACTTGTTCTATTTGATCTAATTGTTTGTGCACGTCGGGTTGATTGCATCAGTCGAAACAGGGTGGACCACGTGAAGGTTGCAATCTCCCACCCCATCTTTGTAGTATTAAATACTTATGAATATATTAACATTATATCGGATCATAGAAGACATGATAGTGAAGAGAGGCATTTCTCGTAATGTTGTGATAGAAACATTTCTATCACAACATTATAGAAAGAGAGTGAGGGCAGAGAGAGAAGGGGCAGAGACAGAGAGAGAGACAGAGACACACAATAAATTACGAGAAATTTGTGATAAATTTCACGTAATTTCTAGATAATTACGAGAAACAGGACGAAGGTTGAAATTAGAATATGAAATTCAACTAACAACTTTCACACAGAACACAGTGAACTCGCAGATGATAGAAAAACAGACTTCCTTATCTGATTAGAATGTTGTGTTTGTGCCCATATCTCTACGCATGCTGAAGAAGGTATCCCTTTGCAAGCTCAAGGACTGGTTCCAACCAAATTACAATTGGACCCGTATGCCTCCATTTTTGCATCTGATTAATGAGAGAAAAATATTAAAATCCTTTCTTACTATAATATGTATTGATCAAGTTCAAAAAGAAGGGAACTGTGGAAGAATATATTAATATCCTTTCTAACTTAATTTTGATTGGAATTGAAGAAGGTAACGAAAGGGTGTTTGTATGACCAGGTGCAGAAGAGGTGTAGAAGAGGTTTGTGGGAATCGGCAAAGTAAGATTAAACATATTACCTCTTGTCGAGGAATATGTTGAAGGGTGGATGGTAAATGTAAACACGAAATAATAAACGGCGATCAGGAAGCTTGTTTCACACAGCAGTGTGTTACTGTAGACTACCCGCGACTCCTACCGCTAGTAGCATAGTTACTTTGTAGTAAATGGAGAGGCTTATGACTGGCTTGGAGAGGGGATGGCGACGTGGTCCACCTAAAAGGTGAGATAGAATAATGTCAAGATGCCTTTGTATTGTGTTTGACGTACTAACCATCTGTTGTTGAATAAGATTGACATAAACAAAAAGTATATTATGTAGGTATGTTGCAAAGCCTACCTGAAGCGTCGCTGAAAATCTGTCCCAGCCCATGTGCGCGATTTTGGCGCCGTTTAGAGGGGGGCGGGTTTAAAACGCGATTTTCCCTAGGCTGTTCAAATCGAGCTTTTTCAGCCTAGTTAATTATTAACGAAAAATCGCTGGAAGATTCCCTCGCTTGAGCTATTATTAGTTTTAAGAACTTTATTAAATTGTTATAGTAGGTTAAAAATTAACCTCTAAACCCCCAACCGCCGGCAACCGGCCGGATCTCATTCAGGGGAAAACAAAAGGTAGGCTGTTTATTTTTACGTTAAAAAGGGCTTCTTAAGATCCCTTTATACCAAGTTTAATGTTGCGAGTAGCTAATTTTGGGCCCATTATATCCCGCAGTATTTTTGTGGGCATTTGAGGGCACAAATCTACCACAATGTGAACGTTCTAAACCAGCGCGTTCACGGGATCCCACTAGAAAGCTGATTTAAATGGACTTTAATTTAATAATAATAATAATAATAATAATAATAATGTTTATTTATATAGCACATTTATAGTCAATTTTCATTGACCCCAAAGTGCTTTACATAATTTAAAAATCAGTTCCATACAAAGCATAAAGATGGGTTAACAAAATAATATAATGCATAAACAGGACACAACATGTAACATAAACATCCACCACAGCATTCATCACTGTGGTGGAAGGCACAAAAAATGTTGGCCGTCCTCCTCCATTCCCCCCCCCCCCCCCCCCCGTGGACAAGACCAGAGTCCAGAGTCCAGTCCAGGATCGGTCTTTCCTCACCGGAGACCGCGGCTTCAAGATTGTGTAGGCCGCAGGCCGGCGGTTGAGATTTAAAGTCCCCGCCGCATCCAGAAGCACCGTAGACTGCAGGGCCGGCGGTCGAAGCTCCCCTCCAGGGGTGTTGGTAAGTCCATGCCGGCCCGTGGTAGAAGTTATCCGCGGGCCGGCAATGGCGGCTTCTTCTTCCCCCGGGTCCCCCACGAGGGATCCCGGGCTGTAGACGCCGCAGCAGCTGGAACTCTGCAGACCGCGGCTTCAGGCTGCGACTTCAGGCTGCCGGCTGCCCCGGGCCAGTGAAACGGAGCACTCCCCTCCGGCGAGCCCCAGCGAGGGCTCACCCGCTCCACGCCAAGTCCACGCTGCGCCTGCCGCTGAAGCCCCGGGCACGTCTCCATTTACAGCAATTAAACACTAAATTACTTCCATTTGGCCTATAAATTAATGTAAATGAGATTTAAAAATCATGTTTTACTGTGAATTATTTGGACACTTAGGCTATTTAAAAATGTTAATCAGTTATTAAGAAATGGATAGATGTTTAGATCTAGTAATTGAAGTTTGAAATTAGCTACAATTGGGTAACTAACTAATTATATGCTTTAATTTCAGGTCATCCAAGTAAGATTATTTTATATTTGTTTCAGAATGCTTCAATGTATGATAACTGAAATTTCATTGTTCTCTTTATTTTTAAGAAAGTTACGGGCTTTTGACTGTCCTCGATCACAGCTTTTTTGTTATGTCCATAGAAAATCAATAGGGAAAAAGATGCTAATTTCTGAGAATGAAAATGGCCATAACTTTTTAAATACGAGATATGAAAGTGAATTAGGTGTCAAATTAAACTTATTTTTATGCTTTATCTGATGGGATAAATTGCAGACTTGATTTTTAAAATCTCGAAATTTTGTAACATTGCTATATAATGACTAATGAAATAATTAGTGCCCATGTAGTCGATAGTATATTTTCGTATGGTTGCATCTAACAAAAAGCAAACGTTGTTTAGTGCACAGTATAACTGTCGGCTAATTCTGCTGTGAAGCCAGAGAGCTGGTGAGCAGTTTACTGCCGCCATCTCTCCATGATATCATGCAATAAAGTCTCGAAGCAAACCTGCGAAGTCTCCGCTTTTCGTTTTCCTTTTTCCCTCTAAATTAATTGCTTCCACATAAATTTTACCACTGTAGAGTTGAGTTAAGGTTAGTTTATTGCCATGTGTACCGGGGTACAGTGAAAAGTTTTTGATGCATGCTAACCAGTCAGCAGAACGGTAATGCATGATTACAATTGAGCCATTCACAATATACAGACACTCGATAAAGGCAATAATATGAGCAATGTTTAGTGCAAGATAAAGCCAGTAAAATCCAATCAAAGTCTGAAAGTGTATATTTACATCATTTTGTGCACGACATAGATATGCCATTTATTGTCACTATACATGTACAGTGAAACTGAAAGCTGCTCGTACTCAGTGCATACATACAATTTTACACAAAAAACAAGAAACAGAAAAACAAAACAGAAGGGAGATGGGGGGGGGGAATAGGTGCACAAATTCTACGGCGCTACATACATATATACATATATACAGATGGAAGTCCGTGTTGGGCGGTGTAGTCAGTGCATGTGTGGATTTGAATTTATGGTAGATATAATTCTCGGGAAGCAGCTATTCCTGAGTCTGTTTGTCCTGGATTTGATGCACCTATAGCGCCTTCCAGAGGGCAGCAGGTCGAACAGTCCAAACGCAGGATGGGAGCTGTCTTTGGTGATCTTCTTTGCCCTGCTAAGGCAGCGGGAGGTGTAGATGTCCATCAGGGAGGGGAGAGGGCAACCAATGATCCTCTGCGCTGTCCTGGTTACCCTCTGAAGCCTCTCCCTGTCTGCCATGGTGCAGCTGCCATACCATGCTGTAATGCAGTATGTCAGCAGGCTCTCGATGGACGAGTGGTAGAAGGTCAGCAGCAGGTTAGAGTCCAGGTTGTGCTTCCTGAGGACCCTCAGGAAGTGCAGCCGCTGCTGAGCCTTCTTGATGACCGCTGTCGTGTTGTCCGTCCAGGAGATGTCAGCCGCGATATGGATGCCGAGAAACCGGAAGGTGTTGACCCTCTCCACACACTCGCCGTTAATGTGTAGGGGGACTAAGTCGGTGCTGTGCCTCCTGAAGTCGACAATGAGCTCTTTTGTTTTCCTGGTGTTCAGAGCCAGATTGTTTTCTGAGCACCAGGTTGTCAACTTCAGGACTTCCTCTCTGTAGGCTGCCTCGTCTCCCTTTGAAATAAGTCCGACCACAGTAGTGTCGTCAGCAAATTTGACGATGCGGTTGTTGTTGTGGGCCGGACTACAGTCGTAGGTGTAGAGACAGTATAAGAGGGGGCTTAGCACACAGCCCTGTGGGGAACCGGTACTCAACCTGCGAGTGGAGGAGAGGTGGGGGCCAAGTCTCACAGTCTGGGGCCGGTTTGTGAGGAAATCCTTAATCCAGGCACATGTGACAGTGGGGAGGCCGAGAGTGACCAGTTTACCAATGAGGATGTCCGGGATGATTGTGTTAAAGGCTGAACTAAAATCCACAAAGAGCATCCGGACGTAGCTCTGCCCCTGCTCCAGATGGCTCAGCACAGAGTGGAGAGCTACGGTGATGGCGTCTTCTGTGGATCTGGTATAATGCGGTAGATAGCAGTTCAGGACTAATACCTTGGTGTTGGTAAGATGGTTCTGGTGCCTGACATAGACTACCAGGGGCGCCAAGGCGATGGCTGCCCTGCCGGCAGTCTGTTTGTCTTTTAATTCTTTTTGTTATTTTTTAGTATGTTTAAAGTTTTGTTTTAATGTTTTTCGGTTTGTTTTATGTGGGAGGAGGGGATCGAGGGAAACTGTTTTTCAGGTTCTTACCTTCCTGGAAATGTGATTGATTTTCAGATCACATTCACCATCTCAGCGGCCTACAATCGATGGAGCTGGGAGCCTCCTCGGACTGTCGTAAACCCCACCGTGGGGCGTGAATTTAAGATTGGAGCTGATCCCTTGCCTGGGATCGCTCCCACCGCGACCACCGTTGAATCAACATCAAGGACTCGCAGTCTCGGGTGAGGCCGAGTCGTGAACTCCAACGTCGCGGAAAGTTCGACCAGCCCCGACGCGATGTTCGATCGCCCGGCGCGGGAGAGCTGACATCCCTCTGATGCAGGATCTACTCTTAGGAAATTAGGAAGGACAAGTGACTGAGGGTGTGCATTTGAGAACTGACGATCACAGTCCTGTTAACTTTAAGATGATTACGGATAAAGTCAGGACTGACCCACAAGTTAAAATTCTGAATTGGGACAAGGTCAACTTTAATGGTATTAAACAAGAGCTTCCTGAAATTGATTGGAGTGGTTGTTTATGGGCAAGGGGATGGCTGGATAGTATGATGCTTTTAAAAGAGTAATGATGGGAGCTCAGGAGATGTGTGTTCCTGTTCGAGTGAGGGGCAAAGCAATGAACCCTGGATGATGAGAAAAATTCATGGTTTGGTCAGGAAAACTAAGAAAGTATGGGTAAAGGTATAGGCAACTGGGATCAAATTGAGGAGGGAAGTGATAGCTCTGGCAGATAATATTAATGAAAATTCAAATGGGTTGTACATTAAGCGAAAGAGTATATCTAGAGAGAGAATATGGCCCCTTAGAAACCAAAGCTGTCATCTGCATCTGAAGAAGTGTCTTGACTCGAAACGTCAACTATTTATTTTCTGCAGAGTTGTATTCTGACCCGTTGAGTTACTCCAGCTTTCTGTGTCGATCTTTGGTTTCAACCAGCATCTACAGTTCCTTCCTTTGCATCCCTGTATAGAGCAGCAGGATAAGACAAGTTGAGTATCTTTCCTCTTTTCACGTGAAAATTAGGAAACTTAGGACAGTTAATGGCAATGTCTTACAGATATTCCATATTACAGTCAACAAAGTGCTCAATGTCTTAAGGTTTAAGAAGGTCAATAGATCTGGGTCTACTCAGATCATCTGAGCAGACTCTGGAAAGCTACAGAAGAAATTGAAAGAGCCCTGACTGTGATTTATGAATCAAATTTATATAATATACTACACCAAGTGCAGACCCGTTGGGTCTGTTCCCCCAACGCGCGGTTGTGGGGGGGGGAGGCGGCATGCAGCGTCACACACTAACTATCCCCCCACACCCTCCCGCACTCACGCTAATTACCCCCCTTGATATTATATTAATACAATTAATTTGCTCCTTTTACCCCATAACCACTATATCTACTGACGCATAGCCCCCAACTTGCAGTCACATCTAGAGAGGGGGGGGGGCGGGGGTAGAGAGTGAGGGCAGAGAGAGAAGGGGCAGAGACAGAGAGAGAGACAGAGACACAGAGAGAAGGGCAAGAGAGGATATGGGGGTGGAGAGGGGAGGAGAAGAGGGAGGGTGGGTGAGGGGGGAAAGGTGGAGGAGGAGGGGAGAGAGAGAGAGAGGGTGAGAGTGAGGGCGAGAGAGAGAGGGGTGCTGAGAGGAGGGTGAGGGGGAGAGGGTGGCTAGTGTTGTGCCTGTATTTAAGAAGGGCAGCAAGGAAAAGCCTGGTAACTGTACATCAGTGAGCCCAACATCTGTGGTAGCCAAGATACTGGAGAGGTTTATGTGGGATAACATATGGATCTGAATTGATGGAAATGTTCAAGTTCAAGTTCAAGTGAGTTTATTGTCATGTGACCCTGTATAGAACAATGAAATTCTTGCTTTGCTTAAGCACACAGAAAATAGTAGGCATTTACTACAAAACAGATAAATGTGTCCATATACCATGATATAAATATATACACATGAATAAATAAACTGATAAAGTGCAAATAGCAGAAAGTGGTTATTAATAATCAGAGTTTTGTCCGAGCCAGGTTTAATAGCCTGATGGCTGTGGGGAAGTAGCTATTCCTGAACCTGGTTGTTGCAGTCTTCAGGCTCCTGTACCTTCTACCTGAAGGTAGCAGGGAGATGAGTGTGTGGCCAGGATGGTGTGGGTCTTTGATGATACTGCCAGCCTTTTTGAGGCAGCGACTGTGATAAATCCCCTCGATGGAAGGAAGGCCAGAGCCGATGATGGACTGGGCAGTGTTTACTACTTTTTGTAGTCTTTTCCTCTCCAGGGCGCTCAAATTGGTGAACCAAGCCACGATGCAACCAGTCAGCATGCTCTCTACTGTGCACCTGTAGAAGTTAGAGAGAGTCTTCCTTGACAAACCGACTCTCCGTAATCTTCTCAGGAAGTAGAGGCGCTGATGAGTTTTTTTGATAATTGCTTTAGCGTTCTCGGACCAGGAAAGATCTTCAGAGATGTGCACGCCCAGGAATTTGAAGTTCTTGACCCTTTCAACCATCGACCCGTTGATATAAATGGGGCTGTGGGTCCCCCTCCTACTCCTTCCAAAGTCCACAATCAGTTCCTTGGTTTTGCTGGTGTTGAGGGCCAGGTTATTGCGCTGGCACCATATGGACAGTTGCTCGATCTCCCTTCTATATTCTGACTCATCCCCATCAGTGATACGTCCCACAACAGTGGTGTCATCAGCGAACTTGATGATGGAGATCGCACTGTGGTTGTCTATGCAATCATGGGTATAGAGTGAGTACAGCAGGGGGCTGAGCACGCAGCCTTGAGGTGCTCCCGTGCTGATTGTTATCGAGGCTGACACATTTCCACCAATACGAACAGACTGTGGTCTGTGGATGAGGCGGCGGAAGTGGTGGCGCTGGTGAATGGCCGCTGCTCGCCTGCAGTCCGTTTGTCTTTACTTTTTTTTGTGTTGTTTTTTTTCGTTTTGTCTAGTTAAGTTTTTGGTTTTTAGGTTTGTGTGGGGGGGTGGGGGGGGGGGGGGGGGGGGGGGGGGGGGGGGGGGGGTGGGGGGTTGAAACGGGGCTTGCTGTCTCTTCCTTCGGGGGAATGCGACTTTTTTGTCGTATCCCCCTTCTCTGCCTCCACCTGCGCTGAGGCCTAATGGTGGAGCCAGTCAGGACTCACCCTGGGCTCGCTCCCGTGAGGACGGCCCAGCTTGGGGCTGGAACAGCGCTCCCGTGAGGGGTTGTGACGCTCCCGTGAGGGCGGCCTGGCGAGGGGCTGAGACTCTCCCGTGAGGGGCTGTGGCGCTCCCATCGGAGCGGCCCAGCCCGAGGATGGAATGACGCTCCCGTCGGAGTGGCCCAGCTCGAGGGTGGAACGGCATCCACGTGAGGGCGATCTGGCTGCGGGGTGGAACGGTGCTCGGGTGGCTGGGACGGCGTTCTGGCGGCGGTGACCTGAGTCCTGGGTTCAGCTGCGGGCCAGTGGCTACGTCCGCTGGACTGGAGGGCAGCAGCTTCGACCACCCCGGGCCGTGGTGTTTGAGCCGGCCCGTTTGCGGGGTTCGGTGAGCCGCGGGACTGTTTGTGCCATCGCCCGTGGGGAATCGCCTCAGCGCAGAGGGAGAAGAGGAGGGAAGAGACTGCAGCCCTAAGATTTTTGCCTCCACCACAGTGAGGAGGTGCTTGGAGGATACACTGTGGTGGATGTTAATTTGTGTTTAGTGTTGTTTATTATTGTATGATTGTATGTATGGCTGCAAGCACGAAATTTCGTTCAGACCATAAGGTCTGAATGACAATAAAGGAATTCAATTCAATTCAATTCAATTCAATGAGGAAGTCGAGGACCCAGTTGCAGAGGGATGCACAGAGACCCAGTTCTGCGAGTTTGGTAACCAGTTTGGAGGGGATGATGTGTTGAATGCCGAGCTGTAATCGATGAATAACAGCCTGACATATGAGTTTTTGTTGTCCAAGTGGTCCAGTGCGGAGTGGAGGGCCAGCGAGATCGCATCCACTGTTGATCTGTTGTGGCGGTAAGCGAACTGCAGTGGGTCCAGGTTTTTGTCGAGGTAGGAGTTGATTTGCTCCATGATCAGCCTCTCAAAGCACTTCATCACCACCGGCGTTAGTGCCATTGGTCGAAATGTAACATCAAGTTTGCGGATGACACAATGCTGGGTGGCGGTGTGATATGCGAGGAGGCTGCTGTGAGTATGCAGGATGACTTAGATAGGCTGGATGAGTGGGCAGATGCAGTATAATGTGGTTAAATGCGAGGTTGACCACTTTGGTGGAAAGAACAAGAAGGCAGATTGTTATCTGAATGGTGTCAGATTAGGAAAAGGGGAGGAGCAACATGACCTAGGTGTCATACATCAGTCACTGAATGTAAGCATGCAGATACAGCAGGCAGTGAAGAAAGCTAATGGCCCAACACCCCAGAGCTTCAAACGGCGATCCAGGTAACGCATTGCCCGCCCCGCGGTGAATCCAATATGTATTTTAAAATTAGTGGGGGATTGGGATGGGGTGGGGGGGTGGGAGGGGGAGTGCCACTGGGCGGAAGTCATTGAGACTCCCTGAAGCTGACTGTTTGGGCACTGGCATGATGTTTGTGGTCTTGAGGCAAGTAGGGACGATACCCTGGGCCAGTGACAGATTGAAGATGTCAGTGAAGACCAGGGATAGTTGTCCAGCACATGCCCTGAGCATACGCCCGGGGATGCCATCGGGGCTGGCAGCCTTGTGCTCATTCACTTTGCTCAGTGCGCCTTGTACTGCAGAGGTGGAGAGACTGAGGGGTTGTTCATTCGGGGGTGGGGCAGCTTTGATGGTTGGTGTTTTATTGTCCCGGTCAAAACGAGCATTGAAATAGTTTTGCTCGTCAGGAAGGGAAGCGTCGTTGGCTGGCGGGGGGGATGTTAACTTTGTTGTAGTCCGTGATGCACTTGATGCCTTGCCACATGCGTCTGGGGTTGGAGTTATTTTGAAAATGTTCCTCGATCTGCAGCTTGTGTTTGTGTTGTAAGCTTGGGACTTCTGCATTTGTGCCGGAGACCTAGGCTTGCCAACAAAATACAGGGCAATATATTTTCATGTTAGATAATGCCAACACCTTTCACAATGTGCACCCCCTCCGACCCACATGTCCAAAAGACATCAGGGTTTGTAGGTTAATTGGCCTTTGTAAATTCCCCCTAGTATTGGGAGTGGGAAAACACTGCTGGTGTGAATGGTGATTGATGTCGGTGTGCACAGATGGGCCGAAGTGCCTGTTTCCGTGCTGTATTTCTAAACTAAGCTGAATTAAATGCAGACCATTGTATTTTTATATAGTAAATGCTTTCTGTCTGAATGAGCAAAAGTTTCAAATAGGAAATCCTTCCACTCATTTTTAATTGCAATAATCCCATATATCGAATGCTAAATAGCAAATTTTAACCAAGCATGGCATGATTGCCATGACAGCAAAACACACTCACACTGTTCTTATAATGCTTAGTCACTCGAGGATAAAAGCAGATCAAACCAACATATGCAATGAAAAGGAGGTAATTTGTTAAGTTTAACTCTGCAAGCATACTCTTGATTACAATAGTTTATTTGAAGTTGTGTGAATATGCTGGCTGAACAATCCTCAAGTTAATGCTGGAGTTAAAGGTTTGTGAATTTGAAACCATTACAACTTTTCTGCTCAGTCACTAGTCATGGCCGTGGAGCTATGAGAAAGGAAGAAGGGATTTACTCTAAATAACAGAAAGTAAAGAAACAGTGGACCCCCCCCCCCCCGTTGTCCTGATTTTTAAGTATTTTTTATCAGACATACCCAATGCTTTAATTTGATTATATTTGGTCATATTCTCAATATTATCCGTTAAATCTCAAGGTCATTTTATAACATTGGAGCAAAAACCGTACATTACCTCTATATGAGAAATGTTTTATTAAAATAAATATTAATCTGCCATTGTTCCAAAGCAAAACGAACTCTAATTAGTCATGCAATTTGCTGCTGTAGCAGGCGTTAAAGCTTCACTTTCAAGTTCTTAACACAGCTCTTCATACCCAGCAATGAATGTTCTCACTGAAAAGGAATTCCTTGCAATTCAGTCCATAATCCTCAGAGTCGAAAGAGGCCAATAAACAGGCTGTCAATGCTACCAGACAGGAAGGTGCTTGAACTTGGCAGTCTGATCTATAAAACAGACAAAGAGACTGGGAGCAAGTGTGAAAAGGTTTAAGATGGGGCACAGAGATCTTGTGAGAATGGTCCTGCCCATTGAATGAAGATGTTAATTTTGCAATTGCTAACAAAATGTATAGGGAAGTACAAGCCTCAAACCTCACTGTTAGGAAGTTCATTAAAAAGACTAGAATGTAAAATGAAACCATTCATTACTGAAATTAATGTGAATTTGGTTAATGTTTGTGGGGGGCTTTCTGGTTTCAGCAACAGCTTTTTTTTGGTCATCCTTTTTGTAGCTTTCAGATTTTTTTTACTTCACTAGAAAAGGTGTTGTGAAAAGTTGTTAGCCGAGACACAGATTCAACTTCGCAGGTGGTCATGTATAATCAGACTTCTCCGTGGTTACACGATTCTCAAAATTAGATGCCAATGATTTCCGCAGAAAATGTGATTAAACTGGAGCTGAGATGATGCTAAAATATTCCCAAGCTGTGTTTGCTTTGCACAGTGTGGCGTATTTTAGTTCATATATGGAAGTACTGCACGTGTTTATATCAATGTGTGAAAATCAGAGACAATTCTTTACATTCATGAATTACCATACCTCCATAGTGAGTAACAATGAATTCGCAATAGCTGATGTGAGTCGCAGAAACAAAAAGGGCTGGAGGTTTGGGCCCAGGAGTGGAATGTGAGAGAGAAAAAAAAATCAACTTTTAAGGGCTGTTGCGTGTTTTCTTTGGTTTTAGTTCAAACTTCCAATGTTTTCTGTTTATTCTTTTCACCTTGGGTCAATTTTCTACTATTTCAAATATACGCAGTTCCATTTATCTTGGCTGTCTATCCTCAGCACTCTATCTTATTCACATTGGATGGGTTGGGTTTCGGGACACCAGAGTATCAGAACACCAGCAGCAACTGCTTAATTGCTCACCCACACCTCCAACTCCTTATTAGGTGTTTTTGAAGTGATAGATTATTCCTCTCAATAGCTGTCATGAACATCAAACAACAAATAGATTATTTTGGTTCAGTTCAGCACAAATTGCGTTTGTTTTTTCCTGAGTTACATAGTAGATGACTAACATTAGTTAGTTAAAACTTCCTAGTTTAACTACCGTAACACATTAGTTCTATTTGGCATCGTAGTCACCACAGGCCAAATTGTCCGTTTCTTTGCTGTACTGTTGTATTTTATATGTTCCAATGCTTTTCTAGGTTCCTTTTGATAAAATAGAATCTCAGAAAGTATTTATCATGCAGAACTTCAGAAATATAAAGAGAAACAGAAAATCCTGGAAACACTCAGCAGGTCAGGAAGCACCTGTGGAAAAATAAATAAAATTAATCTTTCATGTCACAGACCTTACATCAGAATGAGGCAAAGTTAGCCATAGGGTTACAGAGCAGGTCCTTCGGCCCAATTCGCTTATGATGACCAAGATGCCCATCTAAGCAAATCCTATTTGCCCACATTTGACCCATGTCCCTCCACACCTTTCTTATCCAGTACCTGTCCAAATATCTTTTAAATGTTGTTATGGTACCTGTCTTAAACATTTTCTCTGGCAATTCTCCATGACTCTATTTACCTCCCACCCTCAGGTTCCGCTTAAATCTTTCCCAACTCGCCTTACAACTATTTCTTCCATTTCCTGATTTGCCAATGGACATACATGTGTTCAGTTACAGAGAAGGGGCTGATGTGTTGAGGACAAATGGAATTGATACATGCAAGTCAAATTAGTGTAGTGAAGCAAGATGGTTGGCATAGACACGCTGGGCCAAACGGCCTGTGTTTATGACTCTATGGAAAGGCTGTGATATGATGGCATGTGGTGTTGATACCAGAGGAGAGAGAGGATGGAATGCAGGTTAAAGGAGGCTGTGATAAAAAGTCTTGTGTCAACCTTGGAATACAGAGCAAGCAGGGCTGTGGGGAAAAAATGAAACAAAAACTCTCTCATGAGGTTAAATGCCATTTTTAGTGTGTGTGAAGTGATTAGAACAGCATTATTGCAAAAAAAAAAACCCAAAACAATTGACTTTGTTATTACCTTCAATAAACAGACAACAGTGGAAGCAATCAGGCTACCTCTCATTGGTATCACTCTGTGATGGAGCACATGAGGAGACACTTTCAGCTTGTGCTAATTTGTCAGTTCTAACTTCCCATCATACACAAGGGTGAGAGGGCTGAAACCATTAACAAGAAGGACATAGGTTTAAATTGAAGGGGAAAAGATTTAATAGGAATCTGAGGGGTAACTTTTTCACACAAAGGGTGGTGGATGTATGGAACAAGCTGCCAGAGGAGGTAGTTGAGGCTGGGACTATCCCAATGTTTAAGAAAAAGTAGACAGGTAGATGGATAAGAGGTTGGGAGAGATATGCACCAAACGCAAGCAGATGGGACTAGTGTAGCTGGGATATGTTGGCTGCTGTGGGCAAGTTGGGCTGACGGGTATGTTTCCACACTATATCACTCTATGACTCTATGAGTAAATTGTTTGAAAAATTCTCAAAATGATAGTTCAACGTGGCTGTGAACCAACATTTAAAGTGTACGGGAACAGGTTCCAGTCTGGGCGCAATGCTCTGTCACAGAGGTACAAGAGTGAAAATTGATCTCAAATATGAGGGCATATCACTTCCATGATGACCCAGCTAAATAATGGAGAATATCAATGATATAATCAAGAGCAATGACAGATGGCAACTCAACAAGTAGTATGTTCCTTCCCCAGAATTTGGAGGCTGATTAACTTTCATTTGTAGTCTAATGAACAAAGGAAGTGACAAGGTTGGAATGGCAGGGTTGAGATTATTATTATACATTAGATCAGGAACCTAGAACAGTACAGCTCATGAACAGGCCCTTTGGCCCATGATGTCTGTGCTGAGCATGATGCCACATTAAACTGATCCTTTCTACCTGTACATATGGAACATTGAATATAGAACATAGAATAATGCACCAGAGCAACAGGCCCTTCATGATGCTGACCAATTTGTATCTGCCTGCACATAAACCACATCCTTCCACTCCCGGCACATCCATATGCCTATCCAGAAGTCCCTTAAATCCCACCATTGTCCCTCCACCACCCCAGGCAATATGTTCTAGGCACTCACCACTCTCTGTATACAGAAAAATAGTCATGCACTTTTCCTTTAAACGTTGCCCTCTCATTTTAAAGCAAAGCGCTCTAGTATTTGACATTCCCACATTGGGAAAAAGGTCCTGACCGTCTACCTTATTAATGCCTCTCATTATTTTATGTACTTCTATCAGGACTCCCTTCAACCTCTGGCATTCCGGAGAAAACAAACCAAGTTTGTCCAACCTCTCCATGCAGCCACTAGTCTAGGCAACATTCTGGAAATAATCTCTCCATTAATATCACATTCATGTGACGAAAAGCCCCTTAAACATCACTATTGTATCTGCTTCCACTATCAACCTGGGCTGCATGATCCAGGCACTCACCCCACACATCTACTTTAAACTTTCGAACTCTCATTGTAATGCTGTGCCATCTGGTACTGAAAATCTATAATCTTGGAGGATGGTTTTGACCGTCTACCCTATTGATGCCGCTCATTGATGCTGGCTGCCTTTTAGAGGCAGCGCCTCATATAGATCCCTTTGATGCTGAGGAATTCAATACCCATGATGAACTAGATAGTGTCCACTGTTCTTTGTGATCACCTTCCTTCCTGGATATTCGAGTTGCTGAATCAGGCTGTCATGCAACCACACAATATGCTCTCTACCATACACATGTAGAAGCTCAAGAGAGTGTTCGACAACATACTGAGTCTCCTCAATCTTCTAAACAAGTAAGGGGATAGATGGAGAGAAGATCTCGAGAAGGGTCTGAAGAAGGTCTCGACCCGAAACGTCACTCATTCCTTCTCTCCAGAGATGCTGCCTGTCCCACTGAGTTACTCCAGCATGTTGTATGTACCAGGGGCATAGATGGATGTGCTGGACCCAGGAAAGATCTTCAGAGATATGCACATCCAGAAACTTGAAGTTGTTGACTCTCTCCATTGCCAACCCATTGATGAAGAGAGATTTGGGAACCCTCAGCTTCCCTTTTCTAAAGTCAATAATCATCTCCTTGGTATTGCTAATGTTGAGAGCAAGACCTTTCTCATCGTTACATTCTTGCATATTTTTCATTCATTGTTCTTTATCTCTCCACATCACCGTCTATATCTCTCGTTTTCCTTATCCTTAACCAGTCAGAAGAAGGGTCTCGACCTGAAACGTCACCCATTCCTTCTCTCCAGAGATGCTGCGTCCCACTCCAGCTTTTTGGGTCTATCTTGAGAGCAAGACTGTTGGTTTAGCATCATTCAATCAGATTAACAATATTGCTCCTATACTCTGACTCATCATTACTTAAATGATATTTCACCTTGAACTGAGATGGAGATGCGATATATCGAACTAGAAATTTAATGCCAGCTTTATCTGATCAATTTGGGGATTTTTTTCATCCACTGTGCATTTGAAGAAAAGGTTGAATCAATAATTTAACTAGAGCAGTTTGTAGGTGAATGGATAAGGAACAGAAATTTGGGAAAGGTTAGCCTTGGAGATGGTTTGGAATAGTTTTAGCAAAAAGCAGAAGGAGGGAAAGTGCTACATTTGTTAACGCCACATATCATGAATATCTTCTCTTGATTATTTTCGCATATCCATTGCGATGTGGCATTGAAGCAAAAGTTTCAAAAGGCTAGTTTCTTGCAGTTGTGCTTTGAAAGTAAATTAGATAATCTTAAATTCTCTTTGTCATCTAAAAACAACCTGTGAATATATTCTACTGCTTAGAGATTAAATCAGATTTCACAACTTCAAACATGGAATATATTCTACTGCTTGGAGGTTAAATCAGATTTCGCAAATTCAAACATGGAATAAGATATGAAAACAAAAATATGACAAATGAAATTAATCTGATTTTTCTTATCTAAACGTAATCTCTGTGCATCTTGGAGGATTTTCAATTTTCTCCAACATTTGAAAATAATTTTGCTTTGAATCTTTTGTGTACTCACATTCAACTTTCAGAGTAATCTTCATTTAAAACAGAATACAGACTGCATCTCAAAAATATGTAGACATTGCTAATTGAAACCAGCTTAACTATTTTGACAGACCTCATCACTAGTAAAAACTTTGGCTGGAAGCGACAGTTGGCTGTTGATGAATAACAGCTGATGTCATTTTTATATCGGGAAAGTTCAAACGGTAATGTTAACCATCCCTTTAAGTTGAGGCACCGATTTTTCCTGAGAATTGTGATCAAATTGGTTCTGTCGGTTTGCAATTAGACATGTCCATTTCAGAATCCAGTGTTCCCAAATGCTTTTCCCAAGGCATTTCCTTATTTCACAACAACGTTTTTTGTATGATATATAATCACTTGCAATTCATTTTCTGAATAAGAAAGGTCAGTTGACTATAAATGGCAGGTTGAAGGTTTTCTCACTGCATTCTTAATACAATGAATATCTTAGCTGTAATTGTCAAATTGTGTAACCCTGTTGATCTTTAAAAGATCTCCATAATTCTATGTTCATGACAATTACAGAAATGTAACATTTATCCAATAGATTGCATCCATATGGATCTTGAAAGTTCATTTAAAATCAGTATAAACTAATTACCCAATGAGACTTCTCCGATACAAAATAAATTAAGAAATATAACCAACCAGTAATATTTGAAAGTAGTTCAAAATTGAAATGTTTTTTCTTACTGCATCCTAAGAGTGAGCTGATGATTGATTCACTAATCATAGAAACATAGAAAATAGGTGCAGGAGGAGGCCATTCAGCCCTTCGAGCTAGCACCGCCATTCATTGTGATCATGGCTGATCATCCTCTATCAATAACCCGTGCCTGCCTTCTCCCCATATCCCTTGACTACACTAGCCCCTAGACCTCTATCTAACTCTCTCTTAAATCCATCCAGTGACTTGGCTTCCACTGCCCTCTGTGGCAGGGAATTCCATAAATTCACAACTCTCTGGGTGAAAACGTTTTTTCTCACCTCAGTCTTAAATGACCTCCCATTTATTCTAAGACTGTGGCCCCTGGTTCTGGACTCACCCAACATTGGGAACATTTTTCCTGCATCTAGTTTGTCCAGTCCTTTTATAATTTTATATGTTTCTATAAGATAGCCCCTCATCCTTATAAACTCCAGTGAATACAAGCCTAGTCTTTTCAATCTTTCCTCATATGACAGTCCCGTCATGTTAAGGAAAACTATCACTCGGAGACAGAAGTTTCTTTAAAACAAACTCATAAAGAATGTTGAGATTCAGCATTGTATATATATTTTTAATATCATTGGTCATTCACAAGGGGGGGGGGGGGGGGGGGAGGTTGTGATGCCCAAAACTCAGCAAATACATTGAGGGTCAAACTTACAATTGTAAACTTAATCAATGGCTTTTTGAAATTAAGTGTGACATTTTTAAACCGAGGGTCTTGCTTGACAAATTTGCTGGAATTCTTTGAAGGAGTAAATAGCAGGACAGACAACGGAGAGTCAGTAGATGTTGTTCACTTAGATTTTCAGAAAGCCTTTGATAAGGTGCTACACGTGATGCTGCTAAGGAAGATGAGATCCATGGTATCAAAGGGCAGATACCAGCGTGGATAGCAGGTTGGTGGGATGGCAGAAGACAAAGAGTGGCAATAAAGGGAGCTTTTTCTGATCGGCTGCAGGTGATGAGTGGAGTTCTGCAGGGCTCGGTGCTGGGGCCGCTGCTCTTCACGTTGTATATTAATGATTTGGACGAGGGGATTGAAGGCTTTGTGGACAGGTTTGCGGAATATACGAAAATAGGTGGAAGGGCAGGAAGTGTAAAGAAAGCAGGGACTTGGACAGATTGGGAGAGTGGACAGAGGTAGATGGAATATAGTGTTGCAAAGTGTGGAGTCATGCATTTTGGTAGTAGGAATAAAGGCGCAGATTATTTTCTAAATGGGGAGAGAATCCAGAAATCTGTGGTGCAAAGGGACTTGGGAGTGCTGGTGCAGGATTCCCAAAAGGTTAGTCTGCAAGTCAAATCGGTAGTAGTAAAGAAAGCTAGCATTTATTTCAAGAGGGCTTGTGCACAAAAACAGGGATATAATGCTGAGGCTCTATAAGGCGCTGGTAAGGCTGCATTTTGAATATTGGGAGCAAATTTGGGCAACATATCTGAGGAAGGATTTTGTGGCTCTGGAGAGGGCTAGAGGAGGTTTACAAGAATAATCCCAGGAATGTGTAGGTTAACCTATGATGAGCATTTGGCAGCACTGGGCCTCTACTTGCTGGAGCTTTGAAGAATGAGGGGGGCCCTCAATGAAACATACAGAATAGTGAAAGGCTTGGATACAGTGGATGTGGAGAGGATGTTTCCACTAGTGGGAGATTCAAGGACTAGAGGTCACAGTCTCATAATTAAAGGACGTTCTTTTAGGAAGGAGATGAGGAGAAATTTCTTTAGTCAGAGGGTGATGAATCTGTGAAATTCTTTACCACAGAAGGCGATAGAGGTTATGGGGAGAAGGCAGGAGAATGGGGTTAGAAGGGAGTAATAGATCAGACATGATTGAATGGCAGAGTAGACTTGATGGGCCGAATGGCCTAATTCTACTTCTATCACATGACCTTATGACCTTATGACAATAGAGGCTTTTTACTGGAGGGATAGCATCTGGTTCACTACTTCACTACTGAATTTATCAAATGCAATTTTAAACAAAGGATTCTGGGAATTTGCTCCTATGTTTGACATTGAATTTCCAAATATCCTTTATCACAGTGAGTTAGATACAAAATACACTATGAAGTTGGATCTTTCAGCCTAGCTAATCCATATTGCTATTTATCCTGTGTATATGTTCTATTAAAGGTAGATGCCTGAACATTTGTTATATTTCATACATATTCTCATATATTTTTAATTTGTATTCATACATGTATTTGTATACATAATTCATATATTTATTTCCATTAAATCTATGTCATATCCCATAAATCCCATGTATCCGCATTTCCCTGTCACCTCCATGAAGACTACATCGAACAAGAGATCCATTTACTTATCCATCCGACTGAACCTTAGATGAGAACATGGGGCAGGAAGCATCAGAGTTGTTTTCTGTTTGGCCACTGTAAATTTGCTGGCAATGTAATACAAATCCCATTCATGAATGTAATTGGGGTTTCCATTACATTTCCTGGGAGGTTATAGTGCAGGGCAGGTCAGCATTGGAGAAATTTAAAATGATGTTCTCTACTAAAATCTGGCACACCCACAAATCAAGAACATTGTATTATAGGGGTTCCATATTCATTGCCCTAGATTGCTTATTTTCTCTTATGTAAAATCATCTATCCAAGATTTCAGAAGCCTTGCAACAGTCTATTTATTTTGTTTGCCATATTGCTGTATAATTAAACAACTTCCTGAGGTTAATTAGTATTTATTTCATAATTGCAATTCCTAAAAGCTCAATTGTCATTTTTTCTCCCCATATTTCTTTATTCCTTATAGCATCCTCTCATCAGAAGTGGGCTGATAATGGATAAGCATTTATGAAGACTTATGAAGACTAAGCAGCAAGGAGTTGGTTAGCACAGGTAATATGTACACACTCTTCAAGTTCAAGCACCCTATTCATGCCATGTTATGTCTCAACTTGAGTCAAACCAAAATTTTGATAGTGCAAATAACATACGATGAGTAAAGTCAAGTCAAGTTTATTCGTCACATACACATATGAGATGCGCAGTGAAATGAAAAGTGGCAATGCTCGCGGACTTTGTGCAAAAAGACAAACAGACAAACAATCAAACAAACTATAAACACAATCATAAACACACACATATTCTTTTACATATTAAATATTGGAAGGAAAAACGTAGTAAAGTTAGTCCCTGGTGAAATTTACAGTCCGAATGGCCTCTGGGAAGAAACTCCTTCTCAACCTCTCCGTTCTCACAGAATGGCAATGGAGGCGTTTGCCTGACCGTAGCAGCTGGAACAGTCTGTTGCAGGGGTGGAAGGGGTCTCCCATGATTTTGCTGGCTGTGGAGTTGCACCTCCTGATGTATAGTTCCTGCAGGGGGGTGAGTGACGTTCCCATAATGCGTTCGGCCGAACGCACTACTCTCTGCAGAGCCTTCTTGTCCTGAGCAATTCCCAAACCAGATGGTAATATTTCCGGACAAGATGCTTTCCACAGCCGCTGCGTAGAAGCACTGGAGGATCCTCGGAGACACTCTGAATTTCCTCAATTGCCTGAGGTGGTAAAGGCGCCGCCTTGCCTTACTCACGAGTGCTGCGGCGTGTGATGTCCACGTCATATCCTCAGAGATGTGGACTCCCAGATATTTAAAACAGCTCACCCTATCCACAGGATCCCCATTTATCCTCAATGGAGTGTACGTCCTCGGATGATGTGCCCTCCTAAAGTCCACGATCAGCTCCTTCGTTTTTTCTCCTTCGACGAGTAACATTGGTGGACTGAAAATAATGAAAATTGCCCAAAAGGAGAGCCTCTATCTTCCTGGCCAGGTCATTCGAAGTAGTAGCATCACAGAATTGTTACCAAGTCCATGCAGATAAATGTGTATCCTAATTGTGTACAACCATCATTGAGAGTTTAGACATCTCCATGTCCTGTAATATACAAACAGACCCAGACTCTCAATTCCATAGCACTCATGCCAGATTGCAGCCCACTCTTAGGTCCCCCTCGGTCATGACTGACCATGACTGACCATGGGTTGTTGGCTGCTTGCTCCAAACCTCGGCTAGAGTAGTGTCACTTACGATGATGTTTGGTCGGATGCAAGCCTGGGCGATGTCATATGGAGGACAGGCTGTTGCCCATGCAGCACATTCCCCCTCTCCACGTCGCTGATCAATCCAAAGGAACAGCAGGGCCATTATAGTTTGGCACCAGCGCCATCGCAGGAGATGCCAGAGCGGGGTTGTAGACAACGACGAACTGCCTTAGGGGCTCCGACTGGATTTTCTTGAGATTTACTCCAGGAGCCTTTTCCATGACTAGATATGGCCACAAGGCAGTGGAAGTTTTAAATCAGAGTTTTCCCTTTCCTAGATGAACTGCCTTCCCAGGCTGACGAGCCCCATCTGCCCGAGACTTGTGGGGGCCGGAGCGTCCACCTACCCGTGCAGGTCTAAAGCACCTGCCCACAATGCCCACTATATTCTTCTATGGCGTGTTTCATCTGACCCCCTCCTCCTCCTCCTCCTATCTCAAATGTCTTCTCCCATTTGTCACACTCTTCCTGCTCTGTTCACTTCTCTTCTAGGGAGAGGGAAACATTGGGCATCTGCCAACATCAGGCAACATCTTGTTTGTCATATCATACTATGTTTGCATATTCTGCTGTGCTGCAGTAAGTAAGAATTTCATTGTTCAATCTGGGACATAAGACAATAAAACACTCTTGACTCTCTAGACTCTTGACTTAACGTAAGGCAGTTAGATGGTTGCAATGTAATTTCCTGCAAAAACAGTTTTATGGTGATGTAGCAGCACAGACGGTAATGAAAGCTCTTCAAATGAAAGCGATGTAGTGATCACAATGAAATATACATGGAGGATTGCCCTTATTTGGGCGCAGTTCATCAGTTGGTGACCACTAGCATGTTGATTGTAATGACCCAGCAATGACAATGGTATTGAATGTCATGGGTTGATGGTTAGATTCTCTCTTGTTGCCCTTGGTGAATACCTGAGGCTGATGTGATGTGATTTTTATTTGCCACTTATCAGCCATGCCTGAATATTGTCATGTTGTATGCAAGTGTGGATTGCATTGATGCTTAATAAAATACACGGTTATCATGATTTTGTGAAAAGGAAGTCATATTTGACCAATTTATTAGAGCTCACAAGAAATAAAAATTACAGTGAATAAAGGGGAACAAGTAGATATATGATGCATATTTTCAAGAAGGCTTTGATAAGGTGCTACATCAAAGAATATTCCGGTAAATAAAAACTCATGGACACAAGTTTGGCTGACTAAGGGGCTGTCCCACTTGAGCGACTTAATTGGCAAGAGTTTGAAGAGTTTGAAAAAATGACATGTTGAAGACCTCCTTCGACCTCGACTATGTTGAAGAGCAGCTTCGACCAGCTACGACTAGCTATGACTAACTTTGGGAAAATTGGACACCGCAGAGTAGAGAGTGAAGACGGCCTCCTTCAATCTCCTTCGATCTCCCTTCGACCTCCCTTCAATTATGATGAAGACTCCCTATGACTCCTTTCGACTACCTTCGACTACCCTCGATTACCTACGGCTAACATGCCGACCTATTACAACCTACTACGACTAAACGTACGAGTAAAAAAAGTATAGATTTTTCCATGGCGACCTTTTTTTACTCGCGGGCATTTTTTAACATATTGAAAAAAACACTGCGACCTAGCTAAGGCCTCGAGTACACGGAAACCACTCTCGAACATGAAGGAGAGTTACAAAGACCTCCTACGACCTCATGTCGATCATGCTGCGAGTATGAGTTGAGGGCAAACTCGCCAGAACTTGCGGATTAGGTCGCCCAAGTGGGACAGGCCCTTAAGATGAAATTCAGTTTTGTTTATTGTCATGTGTACCGAGGTACAGTGAAAAGCTATTGTTGCGTGCTAACCAGTCAGCAGAAACACAATACATGACTACAATCGAGCCATTTACAGTGTATAGATACAAGGTAAGGGATTGACGTTTAGTGCAAGTTAAACCAGCAAAGTCCGATCAAGGATAGTCCGAGGGTCACCAATGAGGTAGGCAGTAGTTCAGCATTGCTCTCTGGTTAAATTCAACCTATCCATTAGCTAATTTTGACTGAAATGTTCCACCTAAGGCAACATGCTGGTGAATCACCTCTGCAGCCTATCCAGTGCAATCATGTCATTTCTATACAGAGGTAACTGGAACAGAAATCCAGCTGTGACAATCTTGATGTTTAAAAAAGTTGTACCAAGACCTACCTGCCCTTCCACCCTGTCCCTTTACTAATGAAGTCAAGTAATCCATATGCCTTATAGACACTGTCTAGCTGTGCTGTCTCCTTATTTTTTTCTCTTTCCCTTTATTTATTTTCTTGGTACCTGATTCACCGTTGAAATAAATATGCTAAATGATAGAAACATAAAAACATAGAAACATAGAAATTAGGTGCAGGAGTAGGCCATTCGGCCCATCGAGCCTGCACCGCCATTCAATATGATCATGGTTGATCATCCAACTCAGTATCCCGTACCTGCCTTCTCTCCATACCCTCTGATCCCCTTAACCACAAGGGCCACATCTAACTCCCTCTTAAATATAGCCAATGAACTGGCCTCGACTACCCGCTGTGGCAGAGAGTTCCAGAGATTCACCACTCTCTGTGTGAAAAAATTTCTTCTCATCTCAGTTTCAAAGGATTTCCCCCTTATCCTTAAGCTGTGACCCCTTGTCCTGGACTTCCCCAACATCGGGAGCAATCTTCCTGCATCTAGCCTGTCCAACCCCTTCAGAATTTTGTAAGTTTCTATAAGAACCCCTCTCAATCTCCTAAATTCTAGAGAGTATAAACCAAGTCTATCCAGTCTTTCTTCATAAGACAGTCCTGACATCCCAGGAATCAGTCTGGTGAACCTTCTCTGCACTCCCTCTATGGCAATAATGTTCCTCAGATTTGGAGACCAAAACTGTACGCAATACTCCAGGTGTGGTCTCACCAAGACCCTGTACAACTGCAGTAGAACCTCCCTGCTCCTATACTCAAATCCTTTTGCTATGAAAGCTAACATACCATTCGCTTTCTTCACTGCCTGCTGCACCTGCATGCCTACTTTCAATGACTGGTGTACCATGACACCCAGGTCTCGCTGCATCTCCCCTTTTCCTAGTCGACCACCATTTAGATAATAGTCTGCTTTCCTGTTTTTGTCACCAAAATGGATAACCTCACATTTATCCACATTATACTGCAGCTGCCAAACATTTGCCCACTCACCCAGCCTATCCAAGTCACCTTGCAGTCTCCTAGCATCCTCCTCACAGCTAATACTCCCCCCCAGCGTAGTGTCATCTGCAAACGTGGAGATATTGCCTTCATTTCCCTCATCCAGATCATTAATATATATGCCATTGTCACTGCCTGCCATTGTGAAAAGGACCCGTTTACTCCTACTCTTTGCTTCCTGTTTGCCAGCCAGTTCTCTATCCACATCAATACTGAACCCCCAATGCCATGTGCTTTAAGTTTGTATACTAATCTCTTATGTGGGACCTTGTCGAAAGCCTTCTGGAAGTCCAGATACACCACATCCACTGGTTCTCCCCTATCCACGCTGCTAGTTACATCCTCGAAAAATTCTATAAGATTCGTCAGACATGATTTACCTTTTGTAAATCCATGCTGACTTTGTCCAATGATTTCACCACTTTCCAAATGTGCTGCTATCCCATCTTTAATAACTGACTCTAGCAGTTTCCCCACTACCAATGTTAGACTAACTGGTCTGTAATTCCCCGTTTTCTCTCTCCCTCCCTTCTTAAAAAGTGGGGTTACGTTTGCTACCCACCAATCCTCAGGAACTACTCCAGAATCTAAAGAGTTTTGAAAGATTATTACTAATGCATCCACTATTTCTGGAGCTACTTCCTTAAGTACTCTGGGATGCAGCCTATCTGGCCCTGGGGATTTATCAGCCTTTAATCCATTCAATTTACCCAACACCACTTCCCGGCTAACCTGGATTTCACTCAATTCCTCCAACTCCTTTGACCCGCGGTCCCCTGCTATTTCCGGCAGATTATTAATGTCTTCTTTAGTGAAGACGGAACCAAAGTAGTTATTCAATTGGTCCGCCATATCCTTGTTCCCCATGATCAACTCACCTGTTTCTGACTGCAAGGGACCTACATTTGTTTTAACTAATCTCTTTCTTTTCACATATCTATAAAAACTTTTGCAGTCAGTTTTTATGTTCCCTGCCAGTTTTCTTTCGTAATCTATTTTTCCTTTCCTAATTAAGCCCTTTGTCCTCCTCTGCTGGTCTCTGAATTTCTCCCAGTCCTCCGGTATGCTGCTTTTTCTGGCTAATTTGTACGCATCACCCTTCGCTTTGATACTATCCCTGATTTCCCTTGTTATCCACGGATGTACTACCTTCCCTGATGTATTCTTTTGCCAAATTGGGATGAACAATTTTTGTAGTTCATCCATGCAGTCTTTAAATGTCTTCCATTGCATATCCACCGTCAACCCTTTTAGAATTAATTGCCAGTCAATCTTGGCCAATTCACGTCTCATACGTCTCATCAGGATATTTCCTGATTCAGACGTTGTACTGTTTAAAACTGACTCGTCAGTCTGAATAGTTAACGCAGATTACAATTGCCTGGTCGAAACGTCTTGGGTGTTTTGTAAACAGTGCTGCACTTTTTCAATAGTTGGCTAAGATAAACTTGCAGACAAAAACCACAAATTGCTATGGGCAATGTCAGGTGCCAATAGCTGACTCGTCAATACATACTGGAGACTAAAATCTCCACTCCTCGATTACTTGAATAAAAATATTAAAGATTGTCCTTCAATTTCGCTGAAAGATCTTTTGTCAAAATTATCTATAACACACCTGAGAAAATAGTACAGATATATCCAGGAAAGTGCATGGAGATTACGGCAGAGAAACAGTCATTCCTCTCATTTGGAGACACATGAGCCAATGAATGCTTGAAATTCGAGCAAAACTCAATCTACTGATGGAATTCAGTGTCAGACAGCATCCATTGACATTTCAATATAGACACAAAAATCTGGAGTTGGCGTTTCGAGTTGGGACTTTTCACCTGGACTGATGCCGATGCCACCAGGTCCCACAACTCCCCAGACATCTCTGGGAGATGTCAACTAATAACTGACCCATCCTATCACCAACTAGAGAGCAGTACTGAGCTACTATCTATCTCATTGTAGACCCTATTACTGGACTTTAATTTTGCACCCAACATTACTCCCTTTATCATATTGCAGTACACTGTGGATGGCTCGATTGTAATCATGTGTTGTCTTTCCACTGTCTGGTTAGCATGCAACAAAAGCTTTTCACAGTACCTCGGCACACGTGACAATAAACTAAACTAAACCATTCTAAATCTCTTAGCTGGAGGCCCCATAGCCATAGACAAAATCAGGTCTCACCGCTGTTCCCTTGCCGCTAACCCCCATCCCCCATCCCCAACTCTGGCAACATCCAACACCCCTCCTCCCATCACTCCTCTGGGCCCTCTTCCACCTCCGTAACCAAGTAAGAAAAGCAATTGTTTTTGGAAAGTAATGTAATTGATTTTTATGCTCCCGGTCTTTAGTTTAGAGGTAATCCTCTTCTCTCTATAAAACAATAGGCACATTGTAGTTCAATCTGTAACACAAAACTCTTTCTGCTTGTACATACAAGATTTCAATGAAAAAGAGATTCATCCAACAGTGCCTTTAATGATGTTACATGTCTCCAAACCCTTTAGAGCTAATTAAATAGTTTTGGAATGTTGTAATGTGAAAAATGAGAGTCAGTTTTTGCAAAATCCCCTGCTCCTCCTTGACATTACGTTATATGAGGATACATACTGAGCCTCGGTTTAACATTTTGATCAAAACACTACTTCCAGCACCAAACTGTTGGCCTAGATTTTGTATTCAAGTCTCTGGAGAGGGTCTTTAAGCAGAACTTTCTGATTAATGCAAGAGTGAGACTAATTGAAACATGGCTGACTCCTTGTAATCTCCATTGTTTGAGCTCTGGGCATTTAAGGATAGTGAATCATACTCTGTACCCATCTGTTCTGAAAATAGGAACCCTAATCCATTTATCAGTAACATATTGTCTGCAAGAATCAAATGTGTGGAAACATCAGCCAGGATTTTATGTATATCACAGGAACATGATTACACATTAAAGGTGCTTACACCTCGTTTTGGCCAATTGTAAGGGTAAATCCATGGGAATACAGAGCGTTCAACCAAAATGGAATAAATAGAGACCACATAAGAACTATACTTGCATGTCTGAGCACCATCGTCCATTTCTGCAGGCTGGATGGTTTCAAATCTACCTCAATGAACTTCACACAGAAAAATTTTGGGTAGTTGTCTCTTCTAATTATCCTCTGGCAGGGTTGTCCTGAAACATAGAATCATAGAAAATAGGTGCAGGAGTAGGACATTCCGTTCTTCGAGCCAGCACCGCCATTCAATATGATCATGGCTGATCATCCAGAATCAGTACCCCATTCCTGCTTTCTCCACATATCCCTTGATTCCGTTAGTCCTAAGAGTTAAATCTTAACTCCTGAATTTGGATGGGATAGGTCTCGTCAATGCTCACAGAGCTTCGCTAAGCAGAACTCTTTTAAATGTTATCAAGACCGTTATCAAGAGCAAACACTATAAATACAAACACTTTGTCCTATAGTTTGCCCTGGGCCTAGGTATGTTACAAAATTTACCTTCAGCGGCGCTGCAGTTCTGCCACTGGCCGTGTGCGCGACGTTGGTGCCTTTGGGGGGGGGGGGGGGGGGGGGGGGGGGGGGGGGGGGGGGGGGGGGGGGGGGGGGGGGGGGGGGGGGACAGGGGTTAAAATTCATTTTTTTCCTCCTGGATATATTTTCTTCGAGTGCAAGCTTTTGCTGAAGAATTGATCCGACGGCCGTTCTGTGAATTTTTTTTTAATCGCCTGACAATTTCAGCACTGGAGTAATTTAAAAATAAAAGCTTCTAAAGCCGCCAAAGCCAACAACGGGTACGGATTTCACATACGGGACAGGTAAAGGAAAGCCATTTATTTTACATATAAATGTGCTTCTTAGGATGCCTTTAATCCACATTTTACGTTGCAAAACGGTGATTTAGGCCCCATAGGAACCGGCAGTATTTTTCCTGCCAATATGGGGTTTAAATTCACCGCAACCGCAATGTTCCAATCGATCGCGTTCCACAAAAACCCACTCGCAAGATGATTTAAATGGCCATTAATATATGGGAATTAAACACTAAATTCCTTCCATTTGGCCTATAAATCCATGACAATGAGATTTAAAAATCATGTTATATTGTGAATTCTTGTGTGAATGTTATTTGGACACTTAGGCTATTTAAAAATGTTAATCTTTTCTAAAGAAATGGATAGATGTTTAGATCAAGTTATTGAATTTTGTAATTAGCTACATTTGGGTAACTAACTAATTGTATGCTTTAATTTCAGGTCATCCAAGTAAGATTGTTTCATATTTGTTTCAGAATGCTTCAATCTACAATAACTGAACATTTCTTTCAATTCTCTTTTTTAAGAAAGTTATGGGCTTTTGACTGTCCTTGATCACAGCTTTTGTGTTAAGTCAATGGAAATGCAATAGGGAACAAGATGTTAATTTCCGAGTATGAAAATGGCCATAACTTTTTTAATACTGAAGATATGAAAGTGAATTGGGTGTCAAATTAAACTTCTTTTGATGCTTTATCTGGTGGGATAAATTGCAGACTTGATTTTTTAAATCTCAAAATTTTGTATCATTGCTACTGGGCCTTCCTCACTTTATAAGACAAAAATTCATCCATAACATTTTGATTGACATAGCATTTGCTTGACTGTACCATCTTCATCCTGATTGCCTGTTGCGCGATTCTGATTGTTCAATATAATAATAATAATAATGTTTATTTATATAGCACATTTATAGTCAATTTTCATTGACCCCAAAGTGCTTTACATAATTTAAAAATCAGTTCCATACAAAGCATAAAGATGGGTTAACAAAATAATAAAATGCATAAACAGGACACAATATGTAACATAAACATCCACCACAGCATTCATCACTGTGGTGGAAGGCACAAAAAATTTTGGCCGTCCTCCTCCATTCCCCCCTCCCGTGGACAAGACCAGAGTCCAGAGTCCAGTCCAGGATCGGTCTTTCCTCACCGGAGACCGCGGCTTCAAGATTGTATAGGCCGCAGGCCGGCGGTTGAGATTTAAAGTCCCCGGCGCAGCCAGAAGCACCGTAGACTGCAGGGCCGGCGGTCGAATCTCCCCTCCAGGGGTGATGGTAAGTCCATGCCGGGCCCGCGGTAGAAGTTATCCGCGGGCCGGCAATGGCGGCTTCTTCTTCCCCCGGGTCCCCCACGAGGGATCCCGGGCTGTAGACGCCGCAGCAGCTGGAACTCTTCAGACCGCAGATATAGGAACTCTGCAGACCGCAATATAGCAATTGTTTGGTATTGAGCCACTAGCATAACTGCATAACATAAATGTTGAAACCTCAGCTTAACCTCATACTGATAAATTGGTGAATAAGTTTTACTGCAGTGACAATTCTCATGTCTCCCATTTTCAAAGGCTGCAGCCAATTCTGTTCCCTATGTATGGGTTTGTAAACCTTCGATGACAGCAGAACTGCAGGGGATTGGAGAAGTTAGTTTGTGTTTTATAAACACATTCTACGGTGTTTCCTCACAGCACAAAGGCTGTTTGAAAAGGCAATACATGATGTGCTGGACATAATTTTTGGTCAACTTTTAATCCACAATGGTTTACCATGAGTTAAGAGTACTGAAGGTTGTCTTGGCTGCAAAGTATTCTGTGCTTTGAATGCAGTTATGTCACATATTATTACAGCTCCCCAACAATTCATATCGACTAATCCAAAGTATATTTCGAAATAATTATTGTGAAGGTTTATAGGTGTCGCCTGAACATATTACTGTCTTTTACTTTAAATTCTGAAAAGCAAACAACATTTTACAGGTGGACACAAAATGTTGGAGTAACTCAGCGGATCAGGCAGCATCGCTGGAGAAAAGGAACGGGTGACGTTTTGGGTCGAAGAAGGGTTCGATTTAAACCATGATCTGAAGTTCTTTCTTACACATAAGATTTTACAGGTTTGCCAACTTTGCCCTTATCTGACCCATTAGCTAGTACCTCTGGTCAAGAGGGCTCACCAGCATCTCTTCTTCCTGAGGAGACTAAAGAAGTTCCATCTGTCTCCTCAGATTCTGGTGAACTTCTACCACTGCACCATCGAGAGCATCCTTACCAACTGTATCACAATATGGTACAGCAACTGCTCTGTCTCCAACCGGAAAGCACTGCGGAGGGTGGTGAAAATTGCCCAACGCATCACCGGTTCCTCACTCCCCTACATTGAGTCTGTCCAAAGCAAGTGATGTCTGCGAAGGGTGCACAGAATCGTCAAGGACTGCTTTCAACCCAGCCACAGACTGTTTACCCTCCTACCATCCGGGAGGCGCTACAGGTCTCTCCGTTGCCGGACCAGCAGGTCCAGGAACAGCTTCTTCCCTGAGGCTGTTACATTATTTAACTTAGTACCTCAGTGATTGCCAGCCACCCCCCCCCTCCCAGACACTTCCTCCACCAGAAAAAATTGTATGTACGGAAATATATTTATTGCTCATATTCAAAGTTCGTTCTTCTGGGGAGATGATAACTGCATTTCGTTGTCTCTGTACTGTACACTGCACAATGACAATAAAGTTTGAATCTGAATCTGGAGTATTTTAGGGGAGGAAAAGGATCGCAACCCTGAACCAGGTGTTGCCTCCTCGGGCCTTTTGCCCCCATCTGGTCCATAATCAGAGTCACCTCTCTAATCTCCGATATCCCGTCATCAGAGTGGGAGGAATACTGCAACCCTGAGCCAGGTGTTGCCGCAGGCATTTGGCTGGAGCCGCCTGTTAATGCCTCCAGTGCACATAGTATATTTCTCGTAACAGAGCCTGCTCCCAGGGAGCCTCTCACAGCATTTCGCTGCCCGTGCCAGCCGCTGTTATTTTTAGAAAATGGGCTCTATTTTTAAAATATGAGCTCCCGCGGAGCCTCCATGGCATTTAGCAATCCCAGCCGCGCCGGTTGCTGCTATTTTTAAACCATGAGCTCCCGCGGAGCCCCCATAACATTCAGCAATCCTGGCCGCGCTGGCCGTTGCTATTTTTATCCCGCCTCCACGGCGGCAGCTGCACAAGATGTGCCAGCTTCTCTGGGCCCGCTGCCCCTGTTCCCGAGCAGCGGCCCGTTCCTGAAAGAAAATGTTTTCTCTTACCTTTCGGAGGAGGTCCAGCTCCTAGCAGCATGGTGCGCTGACAACAACCTGGCCCTTAACTCCAAGAAGACCAAGGAGCTCATTGTAGACTTCAGGAAGTCCAGAGGCGGCACGCGCACCCCCATCCACATCAACGGGACAGAGGCGGAACGTGTTTCCAGCTTCTGGTTCCTGGGGGTCAACATCTCCGATGACCTCTCTTGGACGCACAATACCTCAACTCTGGTCAAGAAGACTCACCAGCGTCTCTTCTTCCTGAGGAGGCTAAAGAAGGTCCATCTGTCTCCTCAGATGCTGGTGAACTTCTACCGCTGCACCATCAAGAGCATCCTTACCAACTGCATCACAGTATGGTATGGCAACTGCTCTGTCTCCGACCGGAAAGCAGTGCAGAGGGTGGTGAAAATTGCCCAACATCACCGGTTCCACGCTCCCCTCCATTGAGTCTGTCCAAAGCAAGCGTTGTCTGCGGAGGGCGCTCAGCATCGCCAAGGACTGCTCTCACCCCAACCATGGACTGTTTACCCTCCTACCATCTGGGAGGCGCTACAGGTCTCTCCGTTGCCGGACCAGCAGGTCCAGGAACAGCTTCTTCCCTGCGGCTGTCACACTACTCAACAATGTACACCCATGTGACTTTGATCTAAAATAACTGTTTTATTTGTAGACTATAGCTCTGCTTTCAATACCAAACTCGTGGAACTTGGAGTCAGGATTCCCCACTGCAAATGGATCCTCGACTAGCAGACCACAATCAGTGAGGATAGGTGACATATCATCCTTTTTGATAATTCCCAATACTGGTGCCCCGCACAAATGTGTTCTCAGCCCTCTGAAAAATGTGTTCTCAGACCTCTGTATACACTGATGACTGTGTAGCCAAAAAACAATATAACTCAATGTACAAGTATGCAGACAACGCCTTATTAGTGGGTCAGATACCAATAACAAAGTGGCATAGAGAAAGAAGATTGAGAACTACGTAATCTGGTGCCAAGACCATAACCTCTCCCTCAATGTCAGCAAGACAAAGGAGTTTGTGATTGATACATTGATGGCGACGAAGTAGAAAAGTTCCCAGGAATAAATATCACCAACAATAATAATTTAATTTTGTTTAGAGATACAGTGTGGAAAGAGGCCCTTCAGGCTCTCAAGCCCATGTCAACCATAGAAAACCCATTCACACTAGTTTTATGTCATCCCATATCTCAGTCACTCCCAATATATTATTTTTATACAGGCCAATTAACCTGCAAACCCAGACGTCTTTGGGATGTGGAAGGATACTGGATCACCTGGAGGTATTCAATAAAAGATCTTTGAAACCTTTGAAATCTACATGGTCACAGTCAGATCGTGCAAACTCCACACAGGCAGCACCCAAGGTCTACCAGCTATGCCACTGTGTTGCCTGTGGTTAATTTGTTATGAAAGCTGACAAAGAATCTGGCCTTATACTCACCTTTGTCACCTGGATGGAATGGTAAATGAGTCAATGTAGTGCTTGCTCTATTCTTGTCCCATTAAAAGCAATGGATCAGAGTGTGTGAAAGTCTATAAAGTGCAAGTGACATATCCAGGGGACAAAGGTGAGAATTGCTTCCACTTGATTTCACTGATCTGAACATTAAATGAGATCATAATGGGTGGGTGAAGCATTCTGCCATATTAGTGCTCTGATAATAGTGTGAGATAGTCAACAACTCCTACTTTCCTTGAACATTCTCCTACAAATTCATCACATAATATATTAAACAAAAATATTCATTATCAACAAAGAGCTAAAAAGATTCCAGGTTTCATTTAGAGTCATAGATTAACAGTGTGGAAACGGGCCCTTCGGTCCAACTCACCCGCACCGGCCAACAATGTGCCAGCTACCCTAGTACCATTTAGAAACATAGAAACATAGAAAATAGGTGCAGGAGTAGCCCATTCGGCCCTTCAAGCCTGCACCGCCATTCTATATGATCATGGCTGATCATCCAACTCAGTATCCCATACCTGCCCTCTCTCCATACCCCGATCCCTTTAGCCACAAGGGCCACATCTAACTCTTAAATATAGCCAATGAACTGGCCTCAACTACCTTCTGTGGCAGAGAATTCCACAGATTCACCACTCTCTGTGTAAAAATGATTTTCTCATCTCGGTCCTAAAAGACTTCCCTCTTATCCTTAAACTGTGACCCCTTGTTCTGGATTTCCCCAACATCGGGAATAATCTTCCTGCATCTAGCCTGTCCAACCGCTTAAGAATTTTTAAAGTTTCTATAAGATCTCCCCTCAATCTTCTAAATTCTAGCATGTACAAGCCAAGTCTATCCAGTCTTTCTTCATATGAAAGTCCTGCCATCCCAGGAATCAGTCTGGTGAACCTTCTCTGTACTCCCTCTATGGCAACAATGTCTTTCCTCAGATTAGGAGACCAAAACTGTACACAATACTCCAGGTGTGGTCTCACCAAGACCCTGTACAACTGCAGTAGAACCTCCCTGCTCATATACTCAAATCCTTTTGCTATGAATGCTAACATACCATTTCCTTTCTCCACTGCCTGCTGCACCAGCATGCCTACTTTCAATGACTGGTGTACCATGACATCCAGGTCTCGTTGCATCTCCCCTTTTTGTAAAAAGGCCACCATTCAGATAATAGTCTACTTTCCTGTGTTTGCCACCAAAATGGATAACATCACATTTATCCACATTATACTGCATCTGCCATGCATTTGCCCACTCACCCAACCTATCCACGTAGCATCCTCCTCACAGCTAACACTGCCCCCCAGCTTTGTGTCATCCGCAAACTTGGAGATGTTGCATTCAATTCCCTCAACGATCATTAATATATATTGTAAATAGCTGGGATCCCAGCTTGCGGTACCCCACTAGTCACTGCCTGCCATTCTGAAAAGGACCCTTTACTACTACTCTTTGCTTCCTGTCTGCCAGCCAGTTCTCTATCCACATCAATACTGAACCCCCAATACCGTGTGCTTTAAGTTTACATACTAATCTCTTATGTGGGACCTTGTCAAAAGCCTTCTGAAAGTCCAGATATAACACATCCACTGATTCTCCCTTATCCATTCTACTAGTTACATCCTCGAAATATTCTATAAGATTCGTCAGACATGATTTACCTTTCATAAATCCATGCTGACTTTGTCCAATGAATTCACCACTTTCCAAATGTGCTGCTATCCCATCTTTAATAACTGACTCCAGAATTTTCCCCACCACCGATTAGACTAACTGGTCTGTAATTCCCCATTTTCTCTCTCCATTTTTAAAAAGTGGGGTTACATTAGCTACCCTCCAGTCTTCAGGAACTACTCCAGAATCTAAAGAGTTTTGAAAAATTATCACTAATGCATCCATTATTTCTGCGGCTACTTCCTTAAGTACTCTGTGATGCAACTTATCTGGCCCTCGGGATTTATCGTCCTTTAATCCATTCAATTTACCTAACACCACTTCCTGGCTAACTTGGATTTCGCTCAGTTCCTCCATCTCATTTAACCCCCGGGTCCCTTGCTATTTCCGGCAGATTATTTACGTCCTCCTTAGTGAAGACAGAACAAAACTAGTTATTCAATTGGTCTGCCATGTCCTTGTTCCCCATGATCAATTCACCCGTTTCTGACTGCAAGGGACCTACATTTATTTTAACTAATCTTTTCCTCTTCACATATCTATAAAAACTTTTGCAGTCATTTTTTATGTTCCCTGCCAGTTTTCTTTCATCTATTTTCCCTTTCCTAATTAAGCCTTTTGTCCTCCTCTGCTGGACTCTGAATTTCTCACAGTCCTCTGGTAGGCTGCTTTTTCTGGGTAATTTGTACGCTTCATCTTTTATTTTGATACTATCCCTGATTTCCCTTGTTATCCACGGATTCACTACCTTCCCTGATTTATTATTTTGCCAAACTGGGATGAACAATTGTTGTAGTTCATCCATGCAGTTTTTAAATGCCTTCCATTGCATATCCACCGTCAACCCTTTAAGAATCAATTGCCAGTCTATCTTGGCCAATTCACGTCTCATACCCTCAAAGTTACCTTTCTTTAAGTTCAGAACCCTTGTTTCTGAATTAACAATGTCACTCTTCATCCTAATAAAGAACTCAACCATATTATGGTCACTCTTGCCCAAGGGGCCACGCACAACAAGACTCCTAACTAACCCTTCCTCATTACTCAATGTCCAGTCTAGAATAGCCTGCTCTCTCGTTGGTTCCGCTACATGTTGGTTTAGAAAACTATCCCGCATACATTCCAAGAAATCCTCTTCCTCAGCACCCCTTCCGATTTGATTCACCCAATCTATATGTAGATCAGCACCCATTATAACTGTTTTACCTTTATTGCACGTATTTCTAATTTCCTGTTTGATGCCATCCCCAACTCCACTACTACTGTTAGGTGGCCTGTACACAACTCCCACTAGCGTTTTCTGCCCCTTAGTGTTTCGCAGCTCTACCCATATCGATTCCACATCCTCCAAGCTAATGTCCTAATGCGTTAATCTCCTCTCTAACCAGCAACGCTACCCCACCTCCTTTTCCTTTCTGTCTATCCCTCCGGAATATTGAATATCCCTGGATGTTCAGCTCCCAGCCTTGGTCACCCTGGAGCCATGTCTCCGCGATCCCAACTATATCATATTGATTAATAACTATCTGCACATTCAACTCATCCACCTTATTACGAATGCTCCTTGCATTGAGATACAAAGCATTCAGGCTTGTTTTTACAACAATCTTACCCCTTATACAATTATGTTGAAAAGTGGCCTGCGCTTGGTCCATAACCTTCCAAACCTGTCCTATCCATTTATCTGTCTAACTGTTTCTTAAATGATGAGATAGTCCCAGCCTCAACTACCTCCTCTGGCAGCTTGTTCCATACACCCACCACCCTCTGTGTGAAAAAGTTACCTCTCGGATTCCCATTAAATCTTTTCTCCATCACCTTCAATTTAATTGCAAAGAACTAATCTCATGTGGGGCAGTTGACTTCCATTGTCAGATAAAAGAGAATCAAAGGGTATGCTTTCAGAAATTTATTCGTTTACAAGTTCATGCTTCCCAAGAATGTTTTCAGTGGGAAGGTGGCACAGATGCGAATGATTGCCATGGCCAGAGCTATGGTAATCTGTACAATGTGGCTGTAAAATATGCTGCAGAATGTGAAAGTTCAATCTGTTTGCTGGCTGAGTCCCAAGTTCTGCACATTTGCAGAGTTCAGGCAAGTAATAAGCTTCACATTGTTGCATTTGAGTTGTGTTCTATGGATTTCTTTGAAGGGTGTATATATTTCATCTCTAATTGAAATCATTAACTGGGTCAACTGTTCAAACACCTCCCAAATCAAGCAAATATTCCACAACAAGATAGTTTGTTTGAAAAAAAAGCTTCCAATGCGTTCTACTTGAATTACATACATATCCATGATATACTCAAAACAATGGCCAAGGATAACATTCAATTAGCCATGAGGCTGGAAACTGACAAACTTATAGCTACGATGTAACATCTGGAAATTGTGCTCATGACTATTGTTTGCAAAACCATGCTGGAACAGTACAGTTATTCCCATCAATCACCTTGGAAAGATTGGATGGAGTCTGACAATGTGGTAAATCTTCATAAGTATTTGTTAAACCTTTGCCATGCATTGAAGCAAAATTTGGATCTGAATAAAAATATAACAAGATTTAATGTGAGTTTATTGAGTTTAGTGAATAATTAAATAGTGGTACAATGTATAAAAGTTTTGGGGCAGTAAAACTCCTGATGCTGGAGCAGCCAAAATCTATTTGAGACCCATTTTATAATGATACTTAAAACCTTTAAAATTAGTCACCAAATTTAAAGGAACGTGGTTCTGTTTCTGCATTGCTATATTTGCATCTCATTCATCGGTCAGCCTGCTGCAGCTCCTGACACGCCCTTCAATACTCCTCACTAAATCAGGTTTGGTCACCTTGCTTGATAGAACAAATAGATTATTAGGCCATGAGGCTTCAAATTGTAGAAATGTATGTTTCCATTTCCATATAATATTACCATACATCATTGTTCATCCAGCTCACTGAGCAATCCCTTCCCACTTCATGTCCCCATGTATTCTACCACCCACCTACACACTGGGGAAATTTTACAGGGGCTAATTAAGCTATCAATCTGCAGAGTTTTGGAAAGTGGGAGGAAAGCAGAACACCTGAGGGAAATGCATGTGTTCGCAAGGAGAATCTGCAAACACACAGCAGCGAAGGACGCGATTGAACCGGGGTTACTGGAACTGTAAGGCAGCTGATCTACTAGCTGTGCCACTGTGCCAACTTTAGGGTGTGCAAAACAAATCAGTGAAACATCTCGAAGATTGTCTACCCTGCCTATTGACATTTTGTAAGTAAATTGCAGTCTACAACCTTCATAGAACTCTGAATCCAATTCATGTAGAAAGGAACTGCAGATGCTGAAGATAGACACAAAATGCTGAAGTAACTCAGCGGGACAGGCAGCATCTCTGGATGGGAGGAATGGTGACATTTTGGGTCGAAACCCTCTTCAATCTTCTTCTTCACCCATTCCTTCTATCCAGAGATGCTGCTTGTCCCGCTGATTTACTCCAGCATTTTGTGTCTATCTTCTGAAAACAATTCAGTGGGTTGAAAAACATGCATATTTTGCTTGATTGTCTCAAGCAGCATTTTAAAAACAATGGCTTTCTAGCTGCAAACCTTGTGCAATGCATTTGTAATTCATTTCTCTCAGAGGCTGGTCTCAAATCTTCTATTCATATCCTAAATGGAAATTGGTTTCACAGATCAAGAGAATGGAAATAATTAGAAATAGAAGGAGGAAAGACACAAATATATGTAAGTTTGCCATTCTGGATCAACACTTCTCACAAATGGCAATCAGTACATTTTCAGTAAGGAATCAGTGCATAGTCCCTATGTTGGATCATTTCAATTCAGATATCGCTCCTAAGGCATAATTAGGGGAATAGCCTTTAGTGGTTTCCAAACAATTCATGTGACTTTTGCTACTGGAACATAAAGCATGACCAGGCAACGAAGAATTGGAAATAGATCCATCACATGACTGCAAAACATTAAATTATTCTTCACGGAAATTGGATAGAAACCCACAAAAAGTTATAAAAACAGATGGCCAGATGCATTCTGTTTAATCACTATGACAATTATTTAGAGGTAAAAGTAACCAGACTTGCTTTGATGGCAAAGAATTCAACTATCATTTACAACCTATGCACCCATTTGTACAGTGAATTACACAGAATTGTGTCATGAGCTTATTTTGAACTGTGCACAAGTTGGGCTTTGGACAAGATGCCAGTCTATAGTCTCATCATATACGGTTATTCTGTTGGTTCTCTCTGTGATTATTTCAACTCATCTCTCATTTAGAGTTACTACTTTTAAAATATATTGCCCTTTCACTCTGTTGTACCAGTGCATAATTTACCACAGCATGAAACAGTAATTCTTTGAACATTTCAAATATTATAAAACTTAAAACTGTTTTCTTTTATCATTGTCTATGGGTAAATTAAACATTAATTGTTCTTGTATGTGTGGAGAAAACAAAACAAAAATATAGTAACAGAAATATGGTTTAACTTTACTAGACATTACAGCTAGTCCTGCCAGCTTCATTTAGACATACACGCAGATGGTAACAGTACACTCACTTCTAATGTAATATGGGTGAAGACAGAAATTGGCCCATGTACTCTTTAGTGGAAAAACTTGTTAAGGTTCATATTTCAGGATTGAATTAAATCTCTGTAATTCCAGGAACAAAATTGTGGGCTGTTCAGCACTCTCGGGAGTTTCAACAATAAATAGACAAATATACATTTTAAACTTAGTTGTGCTTTATTGCTGCTGCATTCTCTTTAAGAATGGTTCAGATTATGTTCCTTTATGGTGATAGGTGCACCATGATTAACTGTAGATAGACACAAAATGCTGGAATAACTCAGCAATCCAGTACATTCCTGTCTTTTGTCACCATAAACCTTAGGGTGAAGGGGAAAAGATTTAATAGGAATCTGAAGGCTATTTTTTTCACACATGGAACAAGCTGCCAGAGGAGGTAGTTGAGGCAGGGACTATCCCAACATTTAAGAAATAGTTAGACAGGTGCATGGATAGGACAGGTTTGGAGGGATATGGACCAAACACGGGCAGGTGACATTAGTGTAGCTGGGACGTTGGCCGGTGAGTGCAAGTTGGGCTGAAGGGCCTGGGGGATTTTCTCACTATATCACTCTATGACTATGACTGTGACTGTTTCTGTGTGTTACAATACAGATATCAGAAATGTGCTGGGGTGCAGTGACCAGAGCATATGGCCTCCTGTTCCACCACTGGGCCAAGTCCAAGGATAGAACTTTGTTGTGAGGTTAACACTCAGTTTACCTCTTCCAAGCTAACCAGCAGAGAAACAACTGCCGCCGCAGGTTGTTGAGGGCAGCTAACCAGTTAAACCGAGAGGAAGGATATGCTTTGAATCTGGTCCTATAATGTAGCCACTCTCATTGATCGAATAGATTGGCGTCAGTGTTTTAGCTTCTCTTTATTTATTTTAATGAATATTACAATTTTAATTCATTTACATCAGGAAAAACACATTTATTCTCAGATCACCAGTGCAAAAAGATGCAGCGAGATCTAATATTACAAGTGTTTCAGCACTATGTGTCCCGATGTTGGGACTATTCAACATGTCCAGTTGCATCACACACACTATTATTAGTCCCCCTAACATGAGTGTTGATACATTGATGTAGAATTTAATTGGTGTGATACCAAATAAAAAAAGCATGAAATGTTGAAATAGCATTAACACAGAGTGCAGCAATTTTACAAGCATTTCTGGACATCCTACCACTAGTAGTTAATATTATTTGTCTGTTTTCCGAGTGACTCATTGAAATAACATCGACGGTAACATTTGTCATCAGTGAGATATTGGAACACATAGGTCTGAAAATGTTAGTCATACAGTAATTCATTCAGATTTCACCCCCTGCCAATCTATTTTAAACCCTCCTGAATTGCACTAGCAAGCCTCCTCGCCAGGATATTGGCTCTGCTCCAGTTCAGGCGCCAGTGCCGGATTTAGATGAAGAGAGGCCCTAAGCTGTCCACTTGTGAGGCCCCCAACGACCGGACACCCATGGCGGCCAAATCTCCCACAATTCAAAGCGAGGGAGAAAGTGCCCAGCGCCGACCAGTTGCCGTTGCAGTGCGCATGCGCAGGGCGGCCGATGATGTGCTGGCCGTGGTTGTGCGCATGTGCAAGGCGGCCTGCCATGCCGGCGGATGAGGAGCGAGCGGAGCCCGGCGGCCCGGACATGGATAGCGGGGGGAGATGGAGAGAGAGAGTTAGAGAGGGGGGCCGCCCAGAGTTGAACGGTAGGTGTTCTGCCATGGCCAGAGGCCCCCCTAGACCTCGAGGCCATCAATTTTTTTGGGCGGCCCCCCTAAGCTACAGCTTGTTTAGCTTATACGTAAATCCGGCACTGTCAGGCGCATCCCCTCCCTCTTGTACAGGTCACCTCTCCCCCGAGGTTTCAGTCGCAAGAAGAAGCAGACCTGCCTTTTATTCCTGTGCTTACACTAACATGCTCATGGGGCTGGGAGTAATCCAGAGACTACTACACATGAGGTCTTGCTTTTTAACATTTTCTAGCTCCCTGTAACATTTTCCAGCTCCCCGATTCACTCTGCAGGACCTCATCCCCTTTCCTACCTGTCACTTGCACAACTGGAAGTTGCTCACCATCTGCCTTGAAGAATGTTCTGTTGCCCCTCCAAGACATGGACCATGGCAACGGGGAAGTCTAGTCTCAATTGTTACACAGAATCTTACGTTGAGCCACTGTTTACTGGTGCCCTCCCCTAATTCACCATTTACTGGTGCCTTCCCCTAATTCCTCATTTACTGGTGCCCTCTCCTAATTCACCATTTACTGGTGCCCTCTCCTAATTCAGCATTTACTGGTGCCCTAGCAGAGCTCTAGAAGATTAGGATTGGGCCTTGAAAGCCATTGCGTTTCCATTTCAGAAAAGATGCATTCTCCTGTTCTTGGCAGACGAATGGAGCTGAAACAGCTTGGCAATTGATGAGACAGCTTGACCACACTGGTTTTTACAAAGTGCTCTGTGGAACATCACCATTATTTTTAGATCAGGGAGATAAGCAGCACCATTTTTATCCCAGAGAATACATGGACCACTGTTTCTAGTTCAGAATAGGCAGATTGTTGTGTAACGGCTGTGTTGCAGTGATGATCTCATTTAAACTAATGAGGTTGTTTGACAAATCTTTGTTTAAACACAAGTCTTAACAAAAGCTTTGTTCAGCATCACACTCCCTTAAAATAAATACATGCTTTAAGACATCTGTTGGCAACACATTTCTCTTCCCCTCCCATTTTAGCATTCAGAAAGGGCAAACACTTTGCAGTTCCAAGCTCCGCTTTCCCATCTCCAACCCCTCCCATTCCCACGACACTTTCTCATACAGGCGTTACACCTTTTCTTTTAACTCTTCCCTTCTCACCTTGCAGTGATGGTGCAGTGATGGTGCAATCCTTCCAGCAAAATAAACAATTCACTTGTATTTCGTATAGAATCTGTGGGATTATCTGCCACAGAAGGTAGTTGAGGCCAGTTCATTGGCTATATTTAAGAGGGAGTTAGATGTGGCCCTTGTGGCTAAAGGGATCAGGGGGTATGGAGAGAAGGCAGGTACAGGATACTGAGTTGGATGATCAGCCATGATCATATTGAATGGCGGTGCAGGCTCGAAGGGCCGAATGGCCTACTCCTGCACCTATTTTCTATGTTTCTATATTTCTATGTTAACAGTACATCATTCCCACTGAGGAATATTGTCGCCTTTGGGATTAATTATCAAATGTAATCATTTCAGTGGACTATATTTCATTCAATAGAAGTATTTGAAAATAATACCTTTAATAAATAAGTATTTATCCCATGGTGCACTTGAATTGTGCACTTTATAACGTAATTATTTTGTTTTAGATTACATCTATGTTAAAGGTTTCATTTGATCCTTAAATTTCACACAAAGAGTGATCAAAATATAGAATAGATTTTCAGGAGTGAAGACAATTCTTCAAATAGACACCTCTTCATTTGCAGATGAACTAGGAAATAATAAATGGCTATGATCATCTCTGATTAGGTGATCAATTTTTAAATGGCTATTTGATAAAATGAAGCAATTCTGTTAAAGTTAATTTGCATTACTACAAATTATTACCATTAAGTTAACATCACTGTCTAATTCAACAAATACTTAGGAAGATTAACAAAGGAAGAGATCTACGATTACTGTGTAAATTTGGTGCGATTACAATGCTACCCTCGATTCTGATTGTGGAGTGAACACGTTTTAAGAGACTCCTAATTCACATCACCAAAGCTTTTCTGGTCGCCAAATACATGATTCTATCAACAAGTCCAATAAATATTTATAAAAAGAATTATTAAAAGAAAAATCCTGTGCCACTAAATGAATAAACACTTATGTCACAAATTACTTCATCGGACAGACATACAGCAAAGACTGGACTGGAAGGTTAAAGGTAAGCCAAGAACTTTGCAGGTAAATTTGTCATTCAAATGTGCATTGGCTGTATCTATCATGTGATTTTTCTGTCTCAAAGCACATCTGTTATTTTTTATCATTCCATGCCTATAGAAACCTGTTGATAATTGATGGTTTATGCTAACAGTATGCCTTGGAGGTTTGTACTGGTAAGGATTCCCACTGGAGTTCTCAGATTTCCTTGAAATGAAGGCTGCCTTTATACTCGTTAATAACAAAAATGCACAGAACTACTTACATGCTCACACACATTACAAGAAGAACACAGTCCTCAAAACCAAAATATCTAGTATTATTTCCATTTTCTCTGGTTGTGCTTCATAAAAGTCAACATAAGAAGTAATTTAACTTGGTTTTATTAATTCAGAAGATAATTTGTTTCATTTATTTATAATTGTACTGCTCAGATGCCCATGGTGTTGAGGGCAAGGTCCCTTTCAGTATCCACATTCTCTATGAAATGTTTGTTGAACATGCATTTCCTCACAAGGCACTGAGAGGGCTGGCATTTTGTCAGCTTACGTTTAAAATGGGATAAGACAAAAAAGTTATAAACTAAGCAAAATAAAACATCAAAATCGTAACTGCCATTTTTAATATGGCTCTTGCTATGATCATCCAGAGATGAGTAGCTACTTGTTTTTCAGATTTTGTCTTCAAGAGTGCTAAAAATAAGCATTTTTGAAGACAGGACTCCTGCCTTATAATTAACATTCTTTCCATTAAAGGTCTGATGTTTGCCTTGAATTATATGTTTTATTAAACTTTAAAATGAACGTTTTGGAAAAAGGCCACAGTAATAAAATTATTTTAAGACTAGCAGAACCAATCAAGTGGTTGTTCTAAAGCAAAATAACATATTTGCTGATGCTGAAAATGTGAAATAACAAGAGAACATGTTGGAAATAGCAGGTCAGACTGAAGAGGGAAATAAAACAAACATTCTAGGTCAATGAAAGGCCTTACATTAGAATAGTTATTTCATTGAAAATTCACCCCTCTTCCAAATCACCACCAATCCATTATCCTGCATTCACCTCATATTCCGTTTGGGGAGTCTGCATCCTGGGGGCATGAACATCGAATTCTCCCAATTTTGTTAGTCCTTGCTGTCTCCTCCCCTTCCTCAGTCCCCCTGCTGTCTCCTCCCATCCCCCAACCTTTGGGCTCCTCCTCCTTTTTCCTTTCTTGTCCCCGCCCACCCCCGCCCCCGATCAGTCTGAAGAAGGGTTTCGGCCCGAAACGTTGCCTATTTCCTTCGCTCCATAGATGCTGCTGCACCCGCTGAGTTTCTCCAGCTTTTTTGTGTAACCATCCTGCATTCACTATTAGTTGGATAAAATATTGTATAAGGAGTCAAGAGTCAAGAGTATTTTATTATCATATGCTCCAGATAGAACAATGAAATTCTTACTTGCTGCAGCGCAACAGAATATGCAAACTTAGTATTATATGACAAACGAGAGAGAAAAAAGAAATGCTCAGTGTGTATATATACACATACTCACAACATACCCATATATATATATATACATATACACACATACTCAAAAAACAAACAAAACAGTGCAACAATAATAATAATAGTCTATTGTAGTTCAGAGCCTATATGATGTTGTAGTGTTTAATAGCCTGATGGCTGTATGGACGAAGCTGTCCTTGAACCTGGACGTTACAGTTTCCTGTACCTTCTTCCCGATGGCAGTAGTACCCAGTCTTCTTCCTAACCTAAGATATACACAAAATAATGGGTAACTCAGCGGGACAGGCAGCATCTCTGGATAGAAGGGATGGGTGATGTTTTTGGTCGAGACCCCTTCTTCAGACTAACCTATCTCAATAATTTACTGAAAGTTTCTGTTTCTCTCAATGAGCTTTTCAAATTGCCATCATATCCCAGCTGATGTACCCAGTCTTCTTCCTAACCTAAGATATACATAAAATAATGGGTAACTCAGCGGGACAGGCAGCATCTCTGGATAGAAGGGATGGGTGATGTTTTTGGTCGAGACCCTTCTTCAGACTAACCTATCTCAATCATTTACTGAAAGTTTCTGTTTCTCTCAATGAGCTTTTCAAACAACTAAAATTAGCCATGTTACAAAACTTACCTTCAGCGGTGCTGCAGTTCTGTCGCTGCCCATGTGCGCGATTTTGGCGCCTTTGAGAGGGGGGCGGGTTTAAAATGCCATTTTCTCCAGGCTGTTTAAATCGATGTTCATCAGGCTGTTTAGTTGCTCAAGAAAAATCGCTCCGACGTTCGTTCTCTGGAGTTATTTTTAAACTGCGTTGGATAATTTAATAGCTAAAGTAAATTAAATATCATCTTCTAAAGCAGTGAATGCTGACAACGGGATTGGATCTCACGTAGGGGACAAGGCAAGATTGTCCCCTACGTGTACATAAAAAAGTGCTTCTTAATAGGCCTTTAATCAAAATGTTAAGTTGCGAGAAGGTGACTTGGGACCCATTTTTCCTGCCGACATGGGGTTCAAATTCACTGCAACCGCAATGTTCCAAACGATCGCGTTCCACAAAATCCCACTCGCAAGATGATTTAAATGGCCATTAATTTACAGCAATTAAACACTAAATTCCTTCCATTTGGCCTATAAATTCATGACAATGAGATTTAAAAATCATGTTATATTGTGAATTATTGTGTGAATGTTATTTGGACACTTAGGCTTTTAAAAAATGTTCTTTTCTTAAGAAATTGATAGATGTTTAGATCTAGTAGTTGAATTTTGTAATTAGCTACAATTAGGTAACTAACTAATTATATGATTTAATTTCAGGTCATCCAAGTAAGATTGTTTCATATTTGTTTCAGAATGCTTAAATCTATAATAACTGAAAATTTCATTGTTCTCTTAATTTTTAAGAAAGTTATGGACTTTTGACTGTCCTTGATCCCAGCTTTTGAGTTAAGTCAATGGAAAAGCAATAGGGAACAAGATCCTCATGCTTTAGTCATTTTCCCAAACACCCCTCACTCAAGCCATCCTCCTTTTAGTCAACGTTTCATTCAATTGTCACTCCAGGTAATCCTATTTTGACATCTAGGTCTTATTTAAATATTCTCAGTGGGTTGCCCATTCCAATGACAGTTGATTTACCATCCACTTTACCCCTGCCCTACACACCGGCAATCAGAGGATTGGATTTATAATGGGTCCAGCACCCAGTTAAAGATGTATGCACCTCCTTAAGAGTAACAGTGTTTCAGTCCCCAGAAAACATGGTGCCTTGTAAACGGGATGAGTGGACGATTTCTGTATACTTGCTAATATGGTATGTGCTAGGTTCTGGCAATACTCCACTGGACTGTTCATAAGAAAATAATTTAATCATGCATTTGCACTTCACAAATGTTACAGTTAAAGTTTAGTTTATTGTCACGTGTACAGTGAAAACCTTTTGTTGCTTACTATCCAGTCAGCAGAAAGATAATACATGATTACAATTGAGCCATTTACTGGAGTGAGTGTATAGATGCAGGATAAGGGAATAACATTTTGAGTATAACGGAATAACTTGTGACAATAAAAGCATCAGTGAACCGTTAAACCATTGAAAATTGGAGAGGATTCTTTGGGATAGGATTGCATCTGTTGCAAAATTTGGGCAGGTCTGTGACTCATCTAAATGTCACAACTCTGCAGTGGAGTTGCTGGGACATCCAGATGGTCTCACCCTAGCTCAGCAGACAGGGACATGGAGAACCAGACTCCCTGCTGTGGTAGTGGTTTAAATATACTCCCAGGTCTTCAGTCCAATCCCAAAGTTGAGTTTGAGTTTAGATCATTACCACAGGTACAGTGAAAAGCTTTTGTTGTGTGATAACCAGTCAGCAGAAAGACAATACATGATTACAATCGAGCCATCCAGAGTGTACAGATACCTGATAAAGGGAATAACATGACTAACGTTTAGTGCAAGATAATGTCCAGTCAAAGGTAATCTAAGGGTCTCCAATTCTTCCTCGTGTCCGGTCATCTTCTATATCACGTAATTCTGATCGGTCAGTGACGGTTGCCAGTGGTTGACAGTGACGGTTGATAGTTGACGGTGGTTGCAGAATTGGCTACTTCAGTCAGTCACTGTGGTACATTTTCTGTCGTCAGCATTGCCCGGGGTACGCCACGTGGAGGATTCTGCTTGCATCCCAGGGTCTCCAATGAGGTAGATTCTGTAGTAGCTCAGAACTGCTCTATTGTTGTTGATGGGATGGTTCAGTTTCCTGATAACAGCTGAGTTTGATTTCTTCCTTTTATGTTTCACTGCATCTTTCTCCAAACTTTTCCCCATACCATGACTCCCCGCATCCTTCACATTGAAACTGACACCTGCTGCACTAGACAGGCCACAAATCAAAAAGCCCTGCCCTGCACTTTCTGACTACACTTGTTGCTACAGTCTATCACAACTCCACTAGCGACCTCCGATTTAAATCTGAACTTCCTCCTTGATGATGACACATTCTGACCACAACTTTGTGCTTCTTGACTGCTCAGCAACCACACAAAAAAAACCATATAGTTCTCATTCCATCTTATTTTACAGGAGAAGAGCGCACACACGTGTGGAAGATAGTATGAGGAGAGTCCAAATACAATGTAGCTTCCCACTCGAACAGAAGTGACTCAGACCCTTTCTGTCTCACTTTCTTTCTACCTACAGATAAGATCTAGAAATCTGGTGCTAGAAAAGATTTTAATACAACACACACATACAATGGCTTTGACCCTACAAATAATCTGATTGCAGTTGTGGACCAGTGCTCCATGGTTATGTTGTGTGATCTGGAGATTCGGACAGTGAGGAAGGCTGACAAAGTATAGAGCGGGATACACATCAGCTACAGAAATGGGTATATAAATGTCAGATGGAAGATAATGCAAGCAACTGTGAGATTTAAACATTCAACTTTAGAGATACAGCGTGGAAACCGAGGTCCACCGAGTCCGTGCTGATCAGCAATCACCCTTACACCAGCACTATCCTACACATTAGGGACAATTTACAAGCCAATTAACCTATAAACCTGGATGTTTTTGGAGCATGGTGGTCTGGATTGAACCTGGGTCTCCGGTGCCGCAAGCGCTGCAACTTTACCGCTGCGGCACTGTGGTGCCCGTTTATTCCTTGGGCAGTCAGCATGGCTTTTATAACATGATTGCTCCTAATTGATACAATTTTCTGTGAACTTCATTATTTATTTATTCCTTCATAGCTTGTTGAGAGATCCAGGGTATTGACTGATTTGCAACCAGTCAGGAGACTTCAGATATTATTTCCATTGACTGAGCTATGCCTAGTTCAACTAAATTGCTGCTGATTTATATTTGGAAAAATACGTTGAAATTGTTATTATGAGTTCAATTATTGCATTCTAAAAGTGTCTGAATTTGTGCACTGTGAATTGTTAGTTTAATGAGAAAGTGCTAAATGTTTCCTGTACTGTAGGGGAGGCCAATTAATAGATTTAATAGGGTGTTTTTTAACAGAATTTTCTCCTTGGTTTAGAATATGTTTGTATTACTACAAATATATTTTGTTGAAACATGGCATAGGAAATGGGAGCAGTAGTAGAAAATTTGGCTTCTCAAACTTGCTCTGCCATTCAGTAACATCTTGGCTGAACTGATTTTGGCTTTGATTTCACTTAGATGCCTGTTTCCTATAATGCTGAATAATTTAAACTATCTGAAAAATTCTATCAAGAAATCTACCTGCCTCATTTAATTGACTCTATCCCATTTGCAAAATAATTTGTGATAACTTTTTATGATACAGGAGATGAGGTTTTTATCAATTGGCCTCAGAGACCCATGAGTGTCAAGCTTCCCCCAATGGGCCGAATAAGTGAAACTGTGATTTAAAACTAGTTGATTGCCTTGAATAATGTCTTTTTCTGTTCCATGGTACAGTATTAAATTTTATTTTCTCCAACAGATTTTTGACCTAACATCCAGGACAATGCACCTTTAAGACCAAGATAAGGTTAAATATATTTAAGAGTTTTATATTTGAAAGCTACAAGATGCAGCCAGAAAAGAGGCAACACTTTATGTACTGCCTCAGATGAAATGTACTATTACACGACAATCGTACACTTTTACTTGTGTATAATGACGCCTATAAATAGTATGATTTTACTGGATTGCTTGGAAAACAAAGCATTTTACTGCATTTCAGTTCATGTGACAATAAAGTAATTATTGAACTATTGATCCTCTTGAAGCAGGAGATTCAGAGTGAAGCTGAGGCTCTATAAGTCACTGTATAGGCCACATTTGGAATATTGTGAGCAATTTTTGGCATCATATCTGAGGAAAAATGCGCTGGCTCTGGAGAGGGTCCAGAGGAGGTTTACAAGAATGATCCCTGGAATGAGTAGGTTTGACCTAAGATGAGGTCCAGTCGGCACTGGGCCAGTGCTCGCTGGAGTTTAGAAGAAGATGGTGGACACAATCAAAGTAAGCATGCAGGTACAGCAGGCAGTGAAGAAAGCGAATGGCATGTTGGCCTTCATAACGAGGAGTTGAGTATAGGAGCAAAGATGTCCTTCTGCAGTTGTACAGGGCCCTAGTATTGTGTGCAGTTTTGTTCCCCGAAATTTGAGGAAGGACATTCTTGCTATTGAGGGAGTGCAGCGTAGGTTTACAAGGTTAATTCCCATGATGGCGGGCGGGACTGTTATATGCTGAGAGAATGGAGTGGCTGGCTTTGTATACTATGGAGTTTAGAAGGATGAGAGGGGTTCTTATTGAAACATATAAGATTATTAAGGGTTTGGACATGCTAGAGGCAGGAAACATGTTCCCGATGTTGGGGGAGTCCAGAACCAGGGGCCACAGTTTAAGAATAAGGGGTAAGCCATTTAGAACAGACGAGGAAATACTTCTTCACACAGAGAGTTGTGAATCTACGGAATTCTCTTCCTCAGAGGGTGGTGGAGGCCGGTTCTCTGGATACATTCAAGAGAGAGCTAGATAGGGCTCTTAAATATAGAAGGGGATATGGGGAAAAGGCAGGAACGGGGTACTGATTAGCGATCATCAGCCATGATCACATTGAATGGCAATGCTAGCTCGAAGGGCTGAATGGCCTTCTCCTGCACCTATTGTCTTTTGTCTATTGTTTATAGGGGCCTAATTGAAACATACAGAATAGTGAAAGGCTTCGATAGAGTGGATGTGGAGAGAATGTTTCCACAAATGGGAGAGTCTAGGACTAAAGGTTATAGCCTCAAAATTAAAGGACATTCTTTTAGGAAGGAGAGGAAAAGAAATTTATTTAGTAAGAGGGTGGTGAATTTGAGGAATTCTTTGCCAAAGACTGCTGTGGAGTCCATCAGTGGATATTTTTAAGGCATATTCTTGGTTAGTACAGGTGTCAAATGTTATGGGGAGAAGGCTAGAGAATGGGTTAGGAGGGAGAGATAGATCAGCCATGATTGAATGGTTGAGTAGACGATGGGCCGAATGGGCTAATTTTGCTCCTATCACTTCTGACCTTATGCCGATTCTGGAATCTTGAGCAGAAAACAAACTGTTGGATAAACTCAGTGGGTGAGACTGCATCGTGGAGGGAAATTAACAGACAGTGCCCTGAGCAGCCACTTGGCCTCCCCCACTTCCCCATTTCCACCCCTGATCCTTTTCCTATAGCCTTGAACATTTGTGTTCATTACGCAATTTATCCAATTCCTTTCTTAAAGCCAGACAGAACCCATTTCCATCACATATGCAAGCAATGAATTCAAAGATCTCAACCACACACTATGTGAAATGATTTTCCTCATGTCACTATTAATTCTCTTCCCCTTTATTTTATATTTATGACCTTTACGCTTGTGTTTCACCAGTAGGAACAGCCTCCCACAATTCTTGTCCCAGCTTCTAACCCATCTTTCTGCAGCCTTCCCTGTAAAAACATATATTTTTGTTACTGTGGTCCATTATCCCAGGATCTATTCTTATAAATCATTTCTGGACCCACTCTAAGAATTTCACATGCTTCCCATAATGAGGAAACCAGAACTTGGTCTGCCAACAGTCATAACACACAACAAGATACATGAACACTTGAAATTAAAATTAAATTAAAAGTGAAAAAAAAAGACAAGCGACTGTTGGCTGGCTGCCATGTGCACAGCGCCTTAACCGGAATGAACAAACAAACAAACAAACAAACGCAGGCTTATCCCCTGGGCAGAGGATTCTAAACTATAGTGCACCCCCTCCTTCCCCACATTGGGTCCCACTTAGTTCTCCCACCGTCCCTCACGGCAATCCCCCCCACGCCGGGTCCTCCATTATTCTTCATGTGGTCCCCCAACGACAGGTCCTCCGTTGTTCTTCATGGTGGTCGTCCCACACCGGGTCCCTAGTGTCTTCCCTCCCCCCCACGCTCATCGTCCGTTGATTGCGGGTTGATTGCAAGGCCCCACTGCCGCCGAGGCTCCAGTTGCCGCCATGGCTTCTGCTGCCACCGAAGCTCACGTTGCCATCGCCGAGACTCCCATCGCTGCCGCCATTGAGGCTCCTTTGGCCCAGACAGGCCTTGCTGCTCTGCATTTCCGCAGTTCCCGGGAGGCCTGTCGGGCTAGTCGGGCCTATCGGGGCGCTTTCCCGTCGGCGGCACGGTTGTCTGGCCGGTGAGTCGAGCCCACGCAGCTCGCTTCTTCTGATTTAAAACTAGATTTATCTATTCCTTATTAATTGCTTTCTCAACCTCCCATGCCACTTTCAATATCTTCTGCATTGATTTTCTCTCATTCAAACTCCTTCCCCTGCACCCCTTTTTGAACTGTATGCTTTATTCTTTAATATCTTTCCTTATTCTTCGTTGAAAGCGTGTGAAACTGAATTACAACTGGAGAGAAATAATCTTGAGTCATGTGATGTTCAGCATGGCAAAGAATGTCAGGGAAACAGATGTCTTGTCAGATGGTATACATCTTCCACCTAAAACCTATTATCAGTAATGAAACTCTGGACAACATAGATCACTTCTGTTATCACAGCACAACCCTTTCCTTCTCACTTAACCTTGATAGACAAGTTAAATCAGCAAAGGCTCTGCCACCTTTGCTGAATGCATCTCAAGTGTCTGGATTAACGAGCTGTTAACCCCAAATACAACATTGTCCATCTATCAGTTTTTAATCTATAGTAGGTGTCTATAGTAAGTTAGACACAAAATGCTGGAGTAACTCAGTGAGTCAGGCAGCATCCCTGGTGAAAAGGTATAGGTAACGTTTTGAGTCGCAACCCTTCTTCAGACATTCGGACCTGTTAACTCACCTATTCCTTTTCTCCAGACATGCTGCCTAACCCGCTGAGCTATTCCAGCATTTTGTTTCCATATTCGGTATAGTCTTACAACATGGAAACAGGCCCTTTGGCCCAACATGCCCACAACGGGACACAACATGTCCCATCTACACTAGTCCCACCTTCCTGTGTTTGGCCCATATCCCTCTAAACCTGTCCTATCTATGTACCTGTGGAAATGTTTCTTAAACATTTCTTAAATGTTCCTTACACTACCTCCTCTTATGAGATCACCCTTCATCCTCTTAGGCTCAAAGTAGTAGAATTCTTGCTTGCTCAACCTGTCCCCATAGTTCAGGCCCTCGAGTGCTGGCAACATCCTTGTAAACATTTTCTGCATCCTTTCCGACTTGACAACATCTTTCCTATAACATGGTGCCCAAAATTGAACACAGTCCAAAATGTTGCCTTACCAACGTCTTATACAACTGGAAGATGACCTCCCAACTTCTATACTCAATGCTCTGACTAATGAAAGCCAATGTGCCAAAAGCCTTTTTGACCATCCTATCTACCTGTGATGCCACTATGTACCTGTACTCCTAGATCCCTCTGCTCTACAACACTCCCCAGAGCCCGACCATTTACTGTGTAGGTTCTGCCCATGTTAGTGGTCCCAAAATGCAACACCTCACATTTCCCTGCATTAAATTCCATCCACCATTACTCAGTTCATCTGCCCAACCGATCAAAATCGCGCTGCAATTTTTGACAACCACTAACTACAATATCACCCACTTTTGTGTCATCGGCAAACTTGCCAACCATGCCATGTACGTTCTCATCCAAATCATTGTTATAGATAACAAACAGCAATGGACCCAGCACCAAACCCTGAGGCACACCACTAGTCACAGGTCTCCAGTCCAAGAAACAACTTCCTACCATCACCCTCTGCTTCCTTCCATGAGGCCAATTTGTTATCCATTCAGTTATCTCTCCTTGAATCCCATGGGTCCAAGTGACCTTCCAGAGCAGCCGACCATGTGAACATTGTCAAATGCCATGATGAGAATCTGCAGTTCCTTCCTACACATTAAATCTATAGTACCCTATTTTGTGGCAGTCAGAGCAAAAATCTATGTTACAATGAAGGGGCTGTCCCACTTGGGCGACCTAATTGGCAAGTTTAGAAGAGTTTGAAAGAATGACATGTTGAAGACCTCCTTCAACTATGTTGAAGACCAGCTTTGACTAGCTATGACTAACTTCGGGAAAATTGGACTCCGAATAGTGGAGAGTGAAGACGACCTCCTTCGATCTCCTTCGACCTCCCTTCGACTATGATGAAGACTATCTATGACTACCTTCGACTACCTTCGATTACCTATGACTAACATGCCAACCTACTACGACCTACTACGACTAAACCTACGAGTAAAAAAAGTATCGATTTTTTCCATGGCGACCTTTTTTACTCGCGGGCATTTTTTAACATGTTGAAAAAAACGCAGCGACCTAGCTGAGGCCTCGAGTATGCGGAGACCACTCTCAAGCACGAAGGAAAGTGACGAAGACCTCCTACGACCTCGTGTCGACCATGCTGCGAGTATGAGTCGATGGCAAACTCGTCAGAACTCGCGGATTAGGTTGCCCAAGTGGGACAGGCCCTATTACATTGCCTGTGTGCATTTAAATTACTAAAGTAATCATCTTCACCTCTACACTCATCCCTGGAACATCTGGATAAGAAGGACACCTACATCAGACTCCTATTCATAAACTACAGCTCAGCTTTCAATACCAATATTCCACCCAAGCTCATTTCCAAACTCGTGGAACTTGGAGTCAGCAATCCTCCGCAACTGGATCTTCGACTTCCTGACCAACAGAGCACAATCAGTGAATATACATGACAAATCATCCTCTACGATAATCCTCAACACTGGTGGCCCACACGAATGCATTCTCTATCTCCTGCAATACTCCTTATACACTCATGACTGTGCAACAAAAATATCAATACAACTCAATTTACAATTCCATAGAAAACACCACTGTAGTAGGCAGGATATCAAATAATGATGAGACAGAAAACAGGAGATTGAGAATCCCATAATCTGGTGCCAAACCAACATCTTTTCCATCAATGTCAGCAAGACAAAGGAGATTGTGATTGACCAGGTGACTGTCATAGTCGTAGCAGGTCGCCGAAAAACCGGCGACAACCTATGTCATCCTGGCGACAACCTACATCAGGAGAAGTCAAGCTACGCTCCATTGGCGTCAAACCCACTGTCGCCGCAACATGTTGAAAATTTAGCGGCGACCAGAAAGATGCAACGACATTTTGCGCGGACTGAGGAGACTACTTCCGGCGACCACCAGCGAACATGAGGCAACAAACTATTCGCCTGGAGTTGCCTAAAAAATCGCCTAAGTGGAACAAGCCCATTAGGAACACAATTATCTCATCATAGCAAGATTAACTGTATTTTTAATACAACAAATAATTATTAGGCTTCTTTAAACAGATGTAATTTTGATCACATTTATCAAATTCTTTTTAAAAGTTTTTAAAAATAATTTAATGCTGGGTTATTCATTTTGGATTAGTAAGTGGAAGATTTTAAATCAGAGAGATTGATTTCTTAAATTGTATTTCCACGTGACTACTTAAAAATGCAGGAAATGTTTGAAATATAGCACACGAGAAAATATTCTCTGATTTTTGGGGGGAGAATTTATTTAATCAGTATAAAGCTGAGTGAGGTGATGAAATAATGGAGCCAAATATACTTATTTCATAAGGATAAGTGATAATATAAAGCAAATGTATCAGCTCAGTAATTTAACAAAGAGGAGACAAGCACACTTCAGAAAGTTAGCGGGCATTGGAAAACGAGAAAGTTCACTGGTGCTGGTGAAGGGATCACACTGTGAAGGGCTGACAAAAAGTAATACAAAATGATACGATACGATAGAACTATTTATCCCAAGAGGGAAATTGATCTGCCAATAGTCATAAAACGCAAAATACATGAAATATTAAATTAAAGTGATGGGGATGCAACAGTTGTGAAGGAAACCTGCCAATAGACAATAGACAATAGGCAAGAGGTGCAGGAGTAGGCCATTCAGCCCTTCGAGCCAGCACCGCCATTCAATGTGATCATGGCTGATCATCCCCAATCAGTACCCCGTTCCTGCCTTTATATAGATTATAAAGGGTTTGGACACGCCAGAGGCAGGAAACATATTCCCGATTTTGGGGGAGTCCAGAACCAGGGGCCACAGTTTCAGAATAATGGGTAAGCCATTTAAAACGGAGACAAGGAAACACTTTTTCTCACAGAGAGTTGTGAGTCTATAGAATTCTCTGCCTCAGAGGAGGCCGGTTCTCTGGATACTTTCAAGAGCGAACTAGATAGTGCTCTTAAAGATAGTGGAGTCAGGGAATATGGGGAGAAGGCAGGAACGGGGTACTGATTGGGGAAGATCGGCCATGATCACATTAAATGGCGGTACTGGATCAAAGGGCCGAATGCCCTAATCCTGCACCTATTGTCTATTGTCATGATATGTCTTCATGGGTGATTCATAAGTTCACATGTACCTTCTTCCAACCTCATCCACTACATCGGATGCTCCTGATGTAGCCACCTTTACATCGGCGAGACCAAGCATAGACTAGACGACCACATCACTGAACACGAGCACTCAGTCCACCAATGCCTGCTGGATCTACCATTTGTAAACCATTGTTAACTCTTCTATTCATTCCCATAATGACGTTTCTGTCCTGTACCTCCTCCATTGCGAAAGTGCGGCTTCACCCAAACTGGAGGTCCTGCGCCTCATCTATTACTTGGGCTGCTTGTAACCCAATGGTATACATATTGAATTCTCCAAAGCCTCAACTTCCTGAGAAGATTACGGAGATTTGGTATTTCAAAGAGGATTCTCTTGAATATCTACAGATGTACAGTAGAGAGCATATAGACTGGTTACATCATTGTTCGGCAACTTGAGTACCAAGGAGCAAAGAAGACTGTAAAAATTTGTGAACATGCCCATTCCATCATTGGCTCTGATCGCCCCACTGTCGAAGGGATTTACCGGAGTCGCTGCCACAAAAAGACAGCCCGCATAATTAGAGACCCACACCACCCTGGCCACACATTCATTTAAGCCATGTCATCAGGAAGAAGGTACAGAGCCTGAAAACTGTAATGTCCAGGTTCAACTTCTTCCCAACAGCCATTTGACTACGTGGACTATTATTGTTATTATTGCACTACCATTGTTTGTTTTTTGTGTGTATATATAAATATATACATATATATATATATATATATATATATATATATATATATATATATGTGTGTATGTGTGTGTATATGTGTGTGTGTGTGTGTGTGTGTGTGTGTGTGTGTGTGTGTGTGTGTGTGTGTGTGTGTTGTGTGTGTGTGTGTGTGTGTGTGTGTGTGTGTGTGTGTGTGTGTGTATATATATATATATATTTATTGCTGGCCGGGGGGGGCACTTTCTATTGTGCTAGTATGAGTGTTGCGGGCCGAAGGTACTGGTTTCCAGAGGGCTAGTATGGAATTTGTGGGCCAAATGGATTTTTGGGCTGGCAGCTCAGTCACTGAGGCCTGGCAATATAATCACTCGGACCTGGCAGGCTGGCGGCTGGGAAACAGCCAGAAATTCTGCCCAAAACAGATGACAGACTGTAAGAGCGAAGGGGGAAGAGGGTGGACTGAATGGATTATTGGGCTGACAGTTCAGTCACTTACGGCTGGTGGGCTGGCAGTTCACTAACTCACTGCTTGTGGGCTGGCAGTTCACTAGCTCACGGCTCGTGGGCTGGCTGTGCAGTCACTCACGCCTGGTAAGCTGGCAGTTCACTCAGTCACCCCACATACCTTCACCCTCCCCCACTCTGCTCCTTGCCATTCCCCTCCCACCCACACATTCCGTGCATCTCCCCACAACCTCCCCCCATGCACTCTTAGTGGCTCTCCCACAGAGCAGCCTTTCCTGCCTATTAGGTTCCCATTGTGATGAAGAACACACAGGCATCAAAAGTGCAAAAAGGATTTATTAAAGTTTAAAATATGAATGACTATTAAAATATAAGGACAATTTCAATGTTAAAGATGAGAATTATTAAGTTCTTTTGTGTTGTGTCTCTTGTTGTGTTCTGCTGCTCACTGCCTCTTGATGACTATTTCCTGTTGATAAAAAGATAATTTTAATAGAGAAATTCAGCAGTCAAATTTTAAGAAAGAAAATCTGAGAATTTTTCTCAGAAGTCATCATTCAATGAAGCACGCTTTTATTGACAACATTCTTGGTCAATGTTCCATCCTTCAAGAAACCTTTAACATGTCCCTTCATCTTTCAACCAATAGGCTTAGTGTTGCTGAAGACATCTTGAAGAGTTCTGTCCACCGCTTCAAAGCTTTCTCTCCTAATCATTGGATATTCATCCCAAACAATTACTTTCACTTGCCTCATGAAATGTGCCGTCTTAGAGTTCTTCTCAATGTTGCAGAATGTATCCTCGGCCACTTGGATGGGTATCTTGAATTGAGAATGTGCAGTTCTTCCACCAGGCATTAACGTAGCTGCTATCCCAGAAGATGCTACAGCAATAGCCACATCACCTTGACCTCTAACTTTTCCTGACATGATGTCGAAAAAGCAGCCTAAAGACAATTTCAGTTGTTAATGAACACTGAAGAATTTGTGCAAAACATATTTTGAGGTGGGGGCTGTCAGGGTGGGGTGGGGAGGTGGTAAACATCGTGCAGCCAAGGGAGGAGGTACAGCTTCAGGCAGGGGCTCTCGTGAGCTGATGAGAAGGGGGGGGGGGGGTGTCCTCATGCAGGGGATGTGGACGGCTTCAGTTTGGGGCGCATCCGATAGCCAGGCGGAGGGCAGCGTCTTGAGGTGAGGTGTCAGTGGAGTAGAGGGGGCAGTGAGCGACTTACTCATGACCTGTGGACTCACTCACTGCCTTGGGATTAACTCATGGCCTTTAGACTGACTGACTCTCACGGCTTGTGGACTGACTGATGCCCGACTTCTGGAGTCACGTCCGACTTTTGTAAACTGAAAACTGTAACATCTACATTGAGGAACAGCTTCTTCTTGACAGCCATCACGCTATTAAACATAACAAATAAGCTCTGAACTATGAAATACTATATTATTTGTGCTGTTTGTTATTTGTTGATCACACACACCCTCACCTCACACAAACACACACACACAAACACAGACTCACACACACACAGACTCATTCACAAACAAACACTCATATACACACACACACAGACTCATTCACACATACACACACACACACACACAGAGACTCATTCACACACACATACTCACACACACACACACACACACACACACACACACATTCACACACACAGACTCATTCACACACACAGACTCATTCACACACACACACACTCATTCACACACACATACATTCACACACACATACATTCACACACATATTCACACACAGACTCGTTCACACACACATTTGCACACACACATTCACACAGACTCATTCACACATACACACACTCATTCACACACACACAGGGACTCATTCACACGCACACAGACACATTCTCACACACACACAGACTCATTCACACACACACTCACACACACTCATTCACACACACAAGCACACACAGATTCATTCAAACACACATACACACAGACTCATTCACACACACAAATACACACAGACTAATATACACACACTCATTCCCACACACACACACACACACACAGACTCATTCACACTCACAGACTCATTCACACACACACACACACACAGAATCATTCACACACAGACTCGTTCACACACACACATATACACACACTCACACACACAGACTCATTCACACATACACACACAAACGCCAATTTTAAAATTAAACACAGTTTTGATCTAATAAAATGTTTAATCACGTTATCCATCCGAAAACTGTTGCTGAAAGCCCTTTAAAAACGCCAAGCAATTGTGGGACAAAACACATTGCAAGCAAGCCGAGAAAATACACATCAGTTCAGGGAAAACCACATCGAGGGGACTCACCGTGGAGTAGATCCACAGCTCAGAGAGCCGTGACCCTCTCACTTCCTGGGTCTGGCAGAGACTGTGAGGCACGACACTTCCGGGTTCCCTCCTCCTGCCGCCAGCGGGGGCAGCAGAGAGAATGGGGAGTTTTGTAAAAACATTAATATCTCTCTCATCTTTCATCGACGGGAAAAATCCTCCGGTCCCGGAAGGCGGAGGGGGGCTCTGAGCGAGGTGGCCAAAAATGACGGCCGTAAGTGGCGGCATTCTCTCAGAAATCGCAGCACAGTGGACCAAAAGCGGTCAAGACCTATATATATATATTTAAATATATATAAATACATATATATATATATATATATATATATATATATATGTATATTAAAAAATATGTATATAAACATATATATATATATTTAAATATATATAAATACATATATATAAATATATATATACATATATATATATCTATCTATATCTATATCTATATCTATATCTCTATATATCTATATCTCTATATATCTATATCTATATCTCTATATCTCTATATCTCTATCTATATACCCATATATTATATATGTGCATATTATTTATCATATTGTTTACAGTGTTTATTATATTGTTTACAGTGTTCCATGTTTATATATTCTGTTGTGCAACTGCAAATAAGAATTTCATTGTTCTATCTGGGACGTATGACAATAAAACACTATTGACTCTTCTCTTGAACTCACATCCCACTCCTTTTTCCCCCTCCCTGACCTGTGCCTCACCCAAATATGTACCTTTATCTTCCACCATCCTGCCCCCCCGCTTCACATATACCCTGTTAATGCCCTCTTCCACCGATATCCCTTCCTCTTGCTTCACACTCACTGCTCCTCTCTTCTTATCTCACAATCTATTCTCATGTTTTCGACCTGGTCTGTGCTCACCCATCTGCCAATGAAACCCACTTCACCTTCATCCACCTATCACTTACCAATCTTTGTCCCGCCCCCACTTATTTCCCAGCTTTCTCCCCCCCTACTACATTTAATCTGAAGAAGGGTCCAACCCGATACATCACCTATCCATGTCTTCCAGGGATGCTTCCCGACCCCCTTGAGTTACTTCAGCACTCTGTATTTATTTTGTAAACCAGCATCTGCAGTTCCTTGTATCCAATATTACCCACAGCCTGATTTCATTCATTCTTACCACAGATACAAGTAAAGCCATTGTTTGTAAAGACTGTAATCAAAATTGATCAACTAATCAAAAACTAATAAACATCAAAAGTTAAAAGTTTGCCATGTCTTCACCGCCATCACCCATGCATGTTCTAATGGGTGATGTTACTGGTGGTGTGTCCAAAATGTAGATGAAGGCATTATAAACATACATGTTTGGTCAAACTTAATGCCTGTTATGAGTTATATAATCTTGATTACATTTGGAACTATTTAGATTCACCCACAACCTCCATGACAGTATCTTTATTGTTGACTATTCATTGTGTCTTTTCCATCCTGTTTTCACACCAATTGGTCAATACAAGATACAAGATACATTTAATTGTCATTTGGACCCCTTGAGGTCCAAACGAAATGCCGTTTCTGCAGCCATACATTACAAACACATAGACCCAAGACACAACATAATTTACATAAACATCCATCACATCGCTGTGATGGAAGGCCAAATAAACTTATCTCTCCACTGCACTCTTCCCCCCCCCCCCCCCCCCCCCCGATGTCAGTCAAAGTCAAAGACCCCGGCTGGCGATGGCGATTGTCCCGCGGCCATTAAAGCCACGTCGGATGATGCAAGGTTGCACACCGGGTTCTTGTTGTTTGAGCTCCCGGCGTGCGCTCGCAGAGTCCCACAGCCATTCCAAGCCGCGCGGGCGGTGATGTAGGCCCCGCTCCAGGAGCTCTTCGACCCCGCAACTCGGGCGGGGGAAGTCGCCGTTGCGAGAGCCCTGAAAAGCGGTCTCCCTCCAGGGACCCGCGGGCTCCCAGTGCCGCCGTCCACAGACCTGCCATTGCAGCCTCCGACTCTCCGGTCGGGCGGCGGCAGCAGCAGCAGCAGCAGCAGCAGCAGCAGCAGCAGCAGCAGCAGCAGCAGCAGCAGCAGCAGCAGCAGCAGCAGCAGCAGCAGCAGCAGCAGCAGCAGCAGCAGCAGCAGCAGCAGCGCTCCTCCACCGCTCCACCCTCGGCCAGCCCCACGACGGTGAGGTGAGTCGTCGGCACCAGAGTCCCCGGTCTCTTCCTGTTGGAGGCCGCTCCTCGTTGCGGCCCCAACGACAACGGAAACCCGACGAGAAAAGGTTGGGTCTCCAGTGCAGGGAGAGATTTAAAAAGTCCCCCCCCCCCCCCTCCCCCGCCCCCCCCCCCACACACACACACCAACAAAAAATAACAAAAACTACATAAAAACACAGACAGAAAATAATAAAACGCGGACAGACTGCAGAGACCGCTGCTGACCAGAGTCGCGCCGCCCACCGGATGCGAGTGGGCGGCGCGACCAATAGCTTTGAAGTATACTGTTTTAAAGCAAAGTTTTCTACTTATTACATATACTTCATTTAATATAAAAAATGGGCTTGGAAATCTTACTCATGCTGGAAAATAATACACAGGTCTTAATCTTGTTTTACTGGTCTCTGAACTTCAATTTGATATTCAGAGAACAGTAAAACAAGATGCTGGCTTGAAAACTGGCTACCGGTATGAGAGTATTGTTGAAATGAATGCAGGGAAGTAGCTACTCAACTTAAACTTCATTGCAACACAGATGAAGCTGTAAAGATTTACTTATACACAAAAGCCACTGAATCGCTTGCTGAGTGATGTGGATGATTGACATGAAAAGAAGCATGTGTATCACTCAGAAAAATCAATGCTTCTTCTGGTTGAATGCTTCCTTAGTTGTCAATAGTCGATAGCCGTCACTGGTAATAGAAACAGATTGTTTATTTTTCTTGTCAGTTCTCCCAGCCTCTCTATCAGCAAATCAGAAAAGTGCATCTGGTTACTTTCTTTAACCTTTTAACTAGCAGGCACAGAAGTATACTCCAGTTTCACAGTTTGAATGGTGCAGTAAATGGAAATTCGAGAACCTACTGTAGACACAAGGAACTGCAGATGCTAGTTTACAAATAAAGACACAAAGTAATGGAGTAACTCAACCGCTCACGCAGCAGTTTTAGAAACCATGAAATGTAAGGAAAGTGATTGGCTCAGTAACATCACCCATTAGAACATGCACGGGTGATGGCGGTGAAAAGAAGAGGGAAACAAATTAGAACATGCTTGAAAACACGTGCGGGAATCCAAAAGCACAGTTCGTGCGTTTTGGAATGTAGACACAAAAAGCTGGAGTAACTCAACGGGACAGGCAGCATCAATTGAGAGAAGGTGGAAAGAGGCAGAGATGGGAAAATGTGGCAACACATAATGCTCCGAAAATGTACAACACATAATCCTCCGAAATCTCCACCACCTCTAATGGGATCCCACCACTAGCCACATTTTCCCATCTTCACCCCTTTCTGCCTTTAGCAGAGACCATTCCCTTTGCAACTTCCTAGTTCTCTGCCTCAGAGAGTAGTAGAGGCAGGTTCTCTGGATGCTTTCAAGAGAGAGCTAGATAAGTCTCTTAAAAATAGAGGAGTCAGGGGATATGGGGAGAAGGCAGGAACGGAGACCACAAGTAAAAAAATAGACCAAGTACCTACGGCTGGCATAACCATCTGGCACGATCGATCCACGGACTCCTACGGCCTCCTACGGACTCGTTACGAACATTCTGCGAGTTTTCAAACTCGGGAGAATTTGTGAATGACTCAGGAGAAATTGTGAATAACTCGGGAAAGTGGGACAGGCCCTTAACATGAAGTCTATACTTTGCAAGGTCTAGGCTGGGGTTAGCCTTGTTAAGCCCCTGTCCCACTTTCACAACCTAATTCATGACCTCTGCCGAGTTTGCCCTTGACTCATACTCGCAGCATGGCTTTCACGAGGTCATAGGTAGGGTATAGGCGGTCGTAGATAGGTCGTAGGCACTCGTGGCATCAAGTAGGTGGGGCGTTTTTTCTAGCATGATGAAAAATGTCCACGAGTAAAAAAAGGTTGTGAATTAGGTCGTGAAAGTGTGACAGACCCTTTAAAGTCCCCCAAAACAATGACCATGGAGTCCGGGAAGTCACTCTCTACCCTCATTACCTGGTCAGCGAGTTGCGTTTGCGCATCACGTATTCAGGCTTGGGGGGGGTATGTAAACTCCAGCAAGAATAAATGAGTTAAATTCCGTCAGAGAATAAAAGGGTTTGCAGTTTATAAAGAAGGATTCTAGATTGGGAGAACAGAAGTTAGACAGTACCGTCCTGGTTGGTATAGAAGCATATTCCACCACCTCTTGATTTTTCCGCTTCCTCTGCTTCGTCGTCCGCTCTGTGTAGTTGGAAGTCAGCCAGTTGCAGCGCATTGTCCGGGGTCGACTCACACAGCCAGGTCACAGTGAAGCACAGGGCAGTGGATCAAGATAAGTTCTTGTTTGGCTGGTGCAGGAGTTGCAGTTCGTCCACTTTGTTGTATAGAAAACGTAGATTTGCAAGGAATATACTCAGGAGCTGTGTGCGTAATCCTCGTCGCCGGACTCAGGTGAGTGCTCCAGAGGGCTTCCCACGTGTCCTCCTCCGTCTCAAGACTTTGAACACATTTATCAAAATGTATTACACAGGACGGCCTCACTTGTTGTCAAAGGTAGAGTGGAACAGATAATCTTATCATGATGGGGTTCATCGATGTCACTGTAGGAGATATTGCAAACCTTCTTTGAAAAGTGTGAGGTGCTACATCTTGGCAGGACAAATCAAAATAGGACGTACATGGTAAATGGTAGGGAATTGAAGAATGTAGGTGAACAGAGGGATCTGGGAATAACTGTGAACAGTTCCCTGAAAGTGGAATCTCATGTAGATAGGGTGGTAAAGAAAGCTTTTGGTGTGCTGGCCTTTATAAATCAGAGCATTGAGTATAGAAGTTGGGATGTAATGTTAAAATTGTACAAGGCATTGGTGAGGCCAATTCTGGAGTATGGTGTACAATTTTGGTTGCCTAATTATAGGAAGGATGTCAACAAAATAGAGAGAGAAAATAGGAGATTTACTAGAATGTTGCCTGGGTTTCAGCAACTAAGTTACAGAGAAAGGTTGAACAAGTTAGGGCTTTATTCTTTGGAGCGCAGAAGGTTAAGGGGGGACTTGATAGAGGTTTTTTAAATGATGAGAGGGATAGACAGAGTTGACGTGGAAAAGCTTTTCCCACTGAGAGTAGGGAAGATTCAAACAAGGGGACATGACATGAGAATTAAGGGACTGAAGTTTAGGGGTAACATGAGGGGGAACTTCTTTACTCAGAGAGTGGTAGCTGTGTGGAATGAGCTTCCAGTGAAGGCGGTGGAGGCAGGTTCGTTTTTATCATTTAAAAATAAATTGGATAGTTATATGGATGGGAAGGGAATGGAGGGTTATGGTCTGAGCGCAGGTATATGGGACAGGGGGAGATTATGTGTTCGGCACGGACTAGAAAGGTCGAGATGGCCTGTTTCCGTGCTGTAATTGTAATATAAAAGAAGGTGTTTGATTCAGTACCACCACATATTGGAATATGCAAGGGTGATGGTGGTGAAGAGAAGAGGGAAGAAAAAATAGACTATGCTTGAAAACAATTGCAGGAATCATAATACCTAGTTCATGCATTTTGGTCCCCTCTCAGGTCACGCATAAAATTGAGACTAATACTTTTTTGTATTGTAACATCCATTCAAAGATAACCCCACTGTTTATTAAATTAGCACAATCTATAGGACTCCATTTCTTAAATCACTAGCATCAGTTAAAGCTAATTACCGTCAATTGTATTCTTTTTTGCATCTTCCAAATTGGCAGTAAAAATGGCTTCTAAATGCTATTTATAGTCTTTAAAGGTTCAGATAATTTGCTGGAAGATGCAAAAGGCAGGGAACAATTCCAGAGAGGTTGGTGGATAAGGTGAAGAGCTCAGGGGCATCTAGGATCCAGGAAACAATTGAGGGAGGTAATAAACAATAGACAATAGGTGCAGGAGTCGGCCATTCGGCCCTTCGAGCCAGCACCGCCATTCAATGTGATCATGGCTGATCATCCCCAATCAGTACCCCGTTCCTGCCGCCTCCCCATATCCCCTGACACCGCATTCCCAAAGAGCTCTATTTAACTCTCTCATGAAAGCATCCAGAGAACCTGCCTCCACCGCCCTTTGAGGCAGTGAATTCCACAGACTCACAACTATCTGTGTGAAAAAGTTTTTCCTCATCTACGTTCTAAATGGCTTACCACATATTCTTAAACTATGTCCCCTGGTTCTGGACTCCCCCGGCATTGGGAACATATTTCTTGCCTTTAGTGTGTCCAAACCCTTAATAATCCTATGTTTCAATCAGATACCCTCTCATCCTTCTAAACATCCAGAGTGTACAAGCCCAGCTGCTCCATTCTCTCAGCATATTACAGTCCTGACATCCCAGGAATTAACCCTGTGAACCTACGCTGCACTCCCTCAATAGTAAGAATGTCCTTCCTCAAGTTTGGAGACCAAAACTGCACACAATACTCCAGGTGTGGTCTCACTAGAGCGCTGTACAACTGCAGGAGGACCTATTTGCTCCTATACTCAATTCTTCATGTTATGAAGGCTTTCTTCACTGCCTGCTGTACCTGCATGCCTACTTTCAGTGACTGATGAACCAGGACTCCCAGATCCCGTTTTACTACCCCTTTTCCCAACTTGACACCATTTAAATAATAATCTGTCTTCCTGTTTTTGCCACCAAAGTAGATAACCTCACATTTATCCACATTAAACTGCATCTGCCATGCATCTGCCCACTCATCAGGGAGATGGCAGCCCTGCCGGCAGTCTGTTCTTTTTTTCATCTTTTTGTTATTTATAAAGGCCATTCTCACGTTGCGAGTTGACACAAGAGGTAACCCGAGTTAAACCTCGTGGTAATAACGTAGGATTAGCATACGGCATTCATGGTCGCAACGTAGTGCATCGTGGCCTAACGGCAGGTACTCATGTAACTTGTCTACTCTTGCCAAAAATCAAACATGTTTGACATTTTCCACGAGTCAATTTTACTCTTGTGGTTAAGAATTGAAACATTTTAATAAAGTAGTGGCCCGTGCGTTAACCTTAGTGACTCTTGAGTCTACCGTGGGAAGTCCTGGGCACGGTGAACCCGGCAGCTGGACAGAGGGAAAAAAAAGGTGAATAAAAAAAGGCGATTTCAATATCACCACGTGACCTGGGTCCATCGAGGACATTTCACCTCATTGCTGGAGAATCTTTTTAAGAGGAAGACTTGTAGAGATGGCTCCAAGAAAAGTCCAAAGAAAGGGAACAAAACATGCCAATAAGGCTTTTGTCATGCAGGAGGAGGAGGAGACGCAGCAGGAGAGGCAGGTAGAGAGGCAGCAGGAGATGCCACAGGAGAAGTCAACACTGCCTGTGGGCTCCTTGGAGCAGGGAAAAGGTGATCAAGGAAATCTGCAGATTGCCTCCACGGTAGCTCAGGTGAAATTCTGACAACATTTTTAAAAGCAGATTTATCCTCTTCGCACAGCACATTAAGCAGCTTTTCATATTGTTCAAATAGAGATCTCCTTTGAAAGATGGGCTTCACCCAGTGAGACTTCCTCTTAATTCTCCTTGTAATTAATCTCACCCTTCTGCCTTCATGCAAGCGTCCTCGCATCACACAAATGGCTGCTGCATACAGCACTTGAATAAAAAACACCATCATTGCGAAACAGGTAACAGCATCAGTCAGAATGACAGGACACCTCAGCAACATCACAAGGGGGGACCAATCCACACCCATTAGCAGACACTTCCAGCAACATGGGATCCAGTCCCTAGAGATCATGGGCCTGGAAACAAACATAAATTGGACAATAGGGAGACAGAAGAGAGCAGAGAGGCTATGGATTGAAGCGCTACAGACAAAAGAGCCCAATGGCCTAAACCTTGCATAAATTCAAACCTAGGGTGGATCCTGACTGACTCCCACAAATCTATGGAAGGGCAAGTGTAAGGCAAATAGATTTGGACAAGGGTGATGAAACCGTGGGCCAAATACCAAGTGACAGTACATGGTGAAAAGGAATCCCCAGGAGATCGATAAGCACCAGAGGGCATGTTTCCCACTGTCCGATAAATCACAACCTGGTTGGCCTGCTTGATCTGCGGGGTTTAAAGGACACGGAGCTGGGGCCTAACATCACCCGGCGTGTAGCTAAATGGCCACGGGACTTAACATCTTACCAAGCGGGGTGCTTTAACATCGGAGCCCCAGTTCGCCTCGATGCTGCAGTTGGACCGCGGGAGAAGAACAAAGGGAAGAGATAAAACTTTGCCTTCCATCACAGTGAGGAGGTGTTCGAGACTCACTGTTATGGATGTTTATGTAAACTGTGTTAAGTGTGGTCTTGGGTTTTTTTGTAATGTAAAAAACTGTAGTAAATGTAATTTCGTTCAAACCTAGGTTTGAATGACAATAAATAGCATTCCATTCCATTCCATTCCATTCCATCATCTTGGACTCGAAAAGCCTTATTGCAGACATGTCTCCAAATGAGCCAATTCAACCAAGGGAGGATTTTCTAGTGTGTGAAGAAAATACGTCACATCATTTGTACCACGTGATGATTTTACAACACGTCAGTAGACAATGTTCGCTCAAGATTAACGGGACAGGAACTGGTTAACTCGGGAGACGAAAATGTCAGATCACAGAAATGACAAGTAAACAGGAAACTGCCATCTACCCGTGGGAACTCAGTTAACCTCTTGATCTTTCACTTGGTATATCGTACACAACCACGAGCCCTTAACTCGGGTTACCTCTTGTGTCAACTCGCAACATGAGAATGGCCTATTAGTGTTTGTTAAAAGTTTGTTTTAACGTACTTGGGTTTGTTTTATCTGGGGGGAGGGGATCGGGGGAAACTTTTTTTCAAGTGCCTACCTTCCCGGAGATGCGATCAATTTTTGGATCACATTCGCTGGACTCTGCAGCCTACCATCGCTGGAGCTGGAGGCCTCCTCGGACTGTCGTGAGCCCCACCGCAGGGCACGGACCTAACATCGGAGCAGATCCCTTGCTTTGGATTTCTCCCAACTCGGCCTGCGAAATTACCATCAAGGGCTCGCAGTCTCGGGAGAGGCCAGTCGGGAGCTCCAACACCGCAGAAGGTTCGACCAGCCCCGACGCGAGGTTCGATCGCTCGGTGCGGGTGAGCTGACAACCCCCCGATGCAGGAGCTGAACGCCTCGACACGGAGGGCCCAAACGCCGCAGGCTACGGGAGTCACGACCGTCCTGTCAACGGTGGGTTCGAGGCCCCCGATCGAGGAAGAAAAAAACGGAAGGACTTGAACTTTATTTCGCCTTCCATCACAGTGAGGAATGTGTAGGAGTCACTGTGCTGGATGTTTATGTTAAAATGTGTTTTTGGTCTGTTGCTTTTAATTGTATGACTGACCTGGCCAGTGAAATTCCTCGTATGTTGCATAACATACTTGGCGAATAAAATCTAATTATTATTCTGATTCTGATCTGCCCACTCACCCAACCTGTCCAAGTCATCCTGCATCCTCATGGCATCTTTCTCACAGTTCTCACTGCCACTCAGCTTTGTGTCATCTGCAAATTTGCTAATGTTACTTTTAATCCCTTCATCCAAATCATTAATTCATGTTAATTTTAATAATGTTAGTTAATGTTAATTTTAATGTTAAGTAATGTTAATGCCAGTTGTGAAGTTTTCAGGACATGGTTAAAGTGCAGCAAACAATTTCATAATCTTACAGGTAGAGTCAAAGCAAGCGATCACGTCAACAAATCATCTATAATAACAAGCACCCACAAAACTGTAAGCCTCATTCTCTCACCTAACACAATCTCCAACAATCCCAAACCGCACTCATCACACCAGCACTTTCACAGCGATAAATCATAGCCACAGCTACTACATGCCAGAAGTGGCATCATCCCAGATATTTCAACTCAATTGCTAAATCTCTACTAAAAGAAATTGTAAGACAATTATGAGCAAAGTGATAGACTAAGAGAAAGAATCAGGGGGCAAGCCAGTCTGCAGTCAAATTCAAAGTAGCCTTTATTGTCATTCAGACCTTTCGGTCTGAATGAAATTTCATTGCCTTGCAGTCATACATGTAATAAAAATGACAAAAACACACAATAAACACAAATTAACATCCAGCACAGTGAGTTCACCAGGCACCTCCTCACTGTGATGGAGGGGGAAAATCTTAAAGTCTTTGTCTCTTCCCTCCTTATTCTCCCTCTGCGCCGAGGCGATCCAGGCTTCGGATGTTGTGACCCCGCCGCAAGTTAGTCCCGCTGCTGAATCCAAGCACCGCGAACGGGCCAATTCAAACTCCGCGGCCCGGGGCATTCGAAGCTGCCAAAGCTGCCGCCCTCCAGTCCAGCGGACGAAGCTATCGTTGCGGGAGCTCTGGAAAAACAGGTCACCACCTGTGACCTGCGAGCTCCCAACGATGTTGTCCACAGGGCCCGTGGCCGATCCTCCAAGGTCGGGTCGCCGCTGCCGCTGGAATGCCACAGCTCCGAGGTTGGATCGCCGCTGCCATTGCCACTGGAACGCCACAGCTCTGAGGTCGGGTCGCCGCTACCGTTGGAATGCCTCAGCTCTGAGGTCGGGTCGCCGCTGCCGCTGGTATGCCACAGCTCCGAGGTTGGGTCGCCGCCGCCGCTGCCACTGGAATGCCACAGCTCCAAGGTCGGGTCGCCGCTACCGTTGGAATGCCTCAGCTCCGAGGTCGGGTCGCCGCTGGAACGCTGTCCCAGCTCCGAGCTGCCAGCTCCGCTATTAGGCCTCAACGCAGGTCGAGATGGAGACGGAGACTGGGATACGATAAGAGAAGTCTCATACACAACCTAATAAACAAAAAATTAACTAAAACAGGACATAGAAACATAGAAAATAGGAGCACGAGTAGGCCATTCGGCCCTTCGAGCCTGCACCGCCATTCAATATGATCATGGCTGATCATCCAACTCAGTATCCTGTTCCTGCCTTCTCTCCATACCCCCTGATCCCTTTAGCCACAAGGGCCACATCTAACTCCCTCTTAAATATAGCCAATGAATTGGCCTCAACTACCTTCTGCGGCAGAGAATTCCACAGATTCACCACTCTGTGTGAAAAAACTTGTCCTCATCTCGGTCCTAAAAGATTTCCCCCTTATCCTTAAACTGTGACCCCTTGTTCTGGACTTCCCCAACATCGGGAACAATCTTCCTGCAACTAGCCTGTCCAACCCCTTAAGAATTTTGTAAGTTTCTATAAGATCCCCCCTCAATCTTCTAAATTCTAGTGAGTACAAACCGAGTCTATCCAGTCTTTCTTCATATGAAAGTCCTGGCATCCCAGGAATCAGTCTGGTGAACCTTCCCTGTACTCCCTCTATGGCAAGAATGTCTTTCCTTTTGCTATGAATGCTAACATACCCTTCGCCTTCTTCACCGCCTGCTGCACCTGCATGCCTACTTTTAATGACTGGTGTACCATGACACCCAGGTCTCGTTGCATCTCCCCCTTTCCTAATTGGCCACCATTCAGATAATAATCTACTTTCATGTTTTTGCCACCAAAGTGGATAACTTCACATTTATCCACATTATACTGCATCTGCCATGCATTTGCCCACTCACCCAGCCTATCCAAGTCACCTTGCAGCCTCCTAGCATCCTCCTCACAGCTAACACTGCCCCCTAGCTTCGTGTCATCCGCAAACTTGGAGATGTTGCATTCAATTCCCTCGTCCAAATCATTAATATATATCGTAAATAGCTGGGGTCCCAGAACTGAGCCTTGCAGTACCCCACTAGTCACTGCCTGCCATTGTGAAAAGGACCCGTTCACTCCTACTCTTTGCTTCCTGTCTGCCAACCAGTTCTCTATCCACATCAATACTGAACCCCCAATACCATGTGCTTTAAGTTTGTATACTAATCTCTTATGTGGGACCTTGTCGAATGCCTTCTGAAAGTCCAGATATAACACATCCACTGGTTCTCCCTTATCCACGCTACTAGTTACATCCTCGAAAAATTCTATAAGATTCGTCAGACATGATTTACCTTTCATAAATCCATGTTGACTTTGTCCAATGATTTCACCACTTTCCAAATGTGCTGCTATCCCATCTTTAATATCTGATTCTAGCAGTTTCCCCACTACTGACGTTAGACTAACTGGTCTGTAATTCCCCGTTTTCTCTCTCCCTCCCTTTTTAAAAAGTGGGGTTACATTAGCTACCCTCCAATCCTCAGGAACTACTCCAGAATCTAAAGAGTTTTGAAAAATTATCACTAATGCATCCACTATTTCTGGGGCTACTTCCTTAAGTACTCTGGGATGCAGCCTATCTGGCCCTGGGGATTTAACGACCTTTAATCCATTCAATTTACCTAACACCACTTCCCGACTAACCTGGATTTCACTCAGTTCCTCCATCTCATTTGACCCCCGGTCTCCTGCTATTTCCGGCAGATTATTTATGTCTTCCTTAGTGAAGACAGAACCAAAGTAGTTATTCAATTGGTCTGCCATGTCCTTGTTCCCCATGATTAATTCACCCATTTCTGACTGCAAGGGACCTACATTTGCTTTAACAAATCTTTTTCTCTTCACATATCTATAAAAGCTTTTGCAGTCAGTTTTTATGTTCCCTGCCAGTTTTCTTTCATAATCTATTTTCCCTTTCCTAATTAAGCTCTTTGTCCTCCTCTGCTGGTCTCTGAATTTCTCCCAATCCTCTGGTAGGCTGGTTTTCCTGGCTAATTTGTACGCTTCATCTTTTGTTTTGATACTATCACTGATTTCCCTTGTTATCCACAGATGCACTACCTTCCCTGATTTATTTTTTTGCCAAACTGGGATGAACAATTGTTGTAGTTCATCCATGCAGTCTTTAAATGCCTTCGTGCCATGTCCACCGTCAACCCATTAAGAATCAATCGCCAGTCTATCTTGGCCAATTAACGTCTCATACCCTCAAAGTTACCTTTCTTTAAGTTCAGGACCCTTGTTTCTGAATTAACGATGTCACTCTCCATCCTAATGAAGAACTCAACCATATTATGGTCACTCTTGCCCAAGGGGCCTCGCACAACAAGACTGCTAACTAACCCTTCCTCATTACTCAATACCCAGTCTGGAATAGCCTGCTCTCTCGTTGGTTCCTCTACATGTTAGTTTAGAAAACTATCCCACATACATTCCAAGAAATCCTCTTCCTCAGCACCCTTGCCAATTTGATTCACCCAATCTATATGTAGATTGAAGTCACCCATTATAACTGTTTTACCTTTGTTGCACGCATTTTTAATTTCCTGTTTGATGCCATCCCCAACTCCACTACTACTGTTAGGTGGCCTGTAGACAACTCCAACTAGCGTTTTTTGCCCCTTAGTGTTTCGCTGCTCTATCCATATGGATTCCACATCCTCAAAGGACAAAAGAACAACAAAAAAAAAGAAAAAAACAAACGGACTTCAGGCGATCCGCAACTTGAAGGAATATACCATGGAATCTCAGAGGAATATACCATGGCTATTATTAGAATAGTATTGCAGTGCACAGTAATCTGATTATTCAGCTACTGGACTATTGTCCACAGTCCTAGGTAATAGATCTGGAGGCACAAGTTCAAATTCCAAGAGAGTCAACAGTCGACAATGTTTAAGGTTATAAATACCGACAACGGAATGATGACATTCTTACTTGTAGCAGCATAACATGCTTATAAAGTCAATACATTACCGATTTAAATTCAAGAAATAAATTAAACCTGGAATTAGAATTCCAGTATCTGTAACATTGACTGTGAATCCAACAAATTATTGGAAAAACAAAGTGAGCTAATTAGTTGTTCTCTACCTAAGAAAGAAATCTGCCATTCCTAACCTATCCAGGCTATATCTAACTCTCTGCCATATCTGTGAGTGTTAACAGGCCTCTGAAATGACCAGTGAGGTACCCGGATAATGGACAATTATGAATGGCAACACCAACACCCACAGCTCATGACTGACAACATGCTCTTATGTCGGCTGTGATCTTATATCCCAGTTCTCCCTTATCTCAAATCTTATTTTGAATATCAACCTGCAGATGGTACAAACATACAGTTCCTGCTCTCTGTTCCTGATTAATCAGTAACCTTTCATTGAGTCTTTCTTCGTCCAAATAGCCCAGAGCTCCCACGGAGCTGGGCCACGATAGCTGGGCCACGATACTGGGAGGACTGCACTTGACTGGAGTAAAAACTGGATAGGCTGGGACCCTTTTCCCTGGAGCAATGGAGGTCGAGTTGAGATAAGAAGTGTCGACGCACTTTTTCCCAGGAAAGGGAATCTAAAACTAGGTCTAAGGTGAGATGGGAGAAATTTAAAAGGAAGCTGGGATACAGATTTTTCACACAAAACGTGGTGGGTATATGAAACGAGCTGTCAGAGGGTATGGTAAAGGCTGGTAAATTTACAATACTTAAAAGTCATTTGGGTTGGTTCACCTTTTAGGAAAGGTTTGGAGGCTTATATGCCCAATTCATACAATGGAACTCACACAGGCAAAAGGGACTTTGCTCTGTATGGATGATTTGGGCTGAAGGGCCTATTCCTGTGCTGTACAACTGTAAGACACTATGAACACAGTGAAAGCTGAGGCATCAGGCAGAAGTGTTCACAATACTGACATCATGGCTCTGGATGCCAGCCTGCAAATGGACATTGGGACAATGGACACAACTCCACAGGTGACAGGATGTGGTGTTTCATTGCACCAGGCGAGTGACAGGTGCTCTGCGGGGCACTAATTAATCATCTTCTCTCAGGGAAACAGATTCATGATGTTACTGCTGCCCTTCTGCCAGTGCCATAGTTGCTGCCTGTCAAATCAATGCCTGTCAATTCTGCAGCTCAAAGCATAACAATAGAGCAGGGTGCTGCTCCTTCCATGTCCATAGTTGCTTCATATTGTTTCTTGTAGCCTCTGTCTGACTACAGCTACAGCCAGAGAGAGAGTATTGTGTAAAAGCAGCAGGACAGTGGAGATCTGAAGATAAATGCACCATGGTTATTGACAAGGGTAAGCAGATGACATTAAATTGTGCAGTTGAGGTTTCCTCTTCACGCTTGGCACCAGTCTTCCTGTGTGTAATTAGCACATCACAATTTGGCATATGTCAAATCAATATTGCACGAGGATTTGTGTCACTAATTGCCTATCTGCATACGTTTAACTTGCACACACATGCTGCAGGTGACTTTTATTTATAATAACACTTGCTAGACCCAGCATATTCAAGCATAAGTGTTTTAACTGTAACAGCAAGAAACATCTACACACATTCATATAAAATTGTAGCCATGCCATCTCACCATATGACACTTATGTTATTATATACAATTACACCTCACCTGTGCTGCCGCATTGACGAATGGGGAAAATACTGCTAAATACAGTGCATTGAGAATGTATTCAGATCCTTTCACTTTTTCCACATTTTGTTACATTACAGCCTTATTCTAAAATTGGCTAGTCATTTTTTTTTATCATCAATCTACGCACAATACCTCATAATATAAAAGCGAAAACAGGTGTTTAGCAATTATTGCAAAATAATTAAAAATAAATAACTGAAATATCACATTTACGTAAGTATTCAGACCCTTTGCTGTGACTCTCAAAATTGAGCTTTGGTGCATCGTGTTTCCATTGATTATCCTTGAGATGTTTCTACAACTTGATAGGAGTCTACAAGTGGTAAATTAAATTGATTGTACATGATTTGGAAAGGCACACACCTGTCTATATAAGGTCCCACAGTTGACAGTGCATGTCAGAGCAAAAAACAAGCCATGATGAAGACGAAGGAATTGTCTGTAGACCTCCGAGACAGGATTGTGTTGAGACACAGATCTGGGGAAGGGTATAAAACATTATTTGGAGCATTTAAATGTATGAATGAATGTATGAATGAATGAATGAATGAATGAATGATATCTTTATTTCAAACGATTTAAAAAAAAAAAAGAAAATAAAAGATGAAAATGAATAAATAAAAGGAAAATTATATATATACACATATATATATACATAAATACATACACATACATATATATATACATATACACACATACATAACATATATGTACATACATAAATTAAAAAATCAAAAGCCAATTTCAACATAATACACATTAGACTTGTTCGAAAAGGGATAGGAAGAAGCCTATGCTTGTCAAGTCGTACCCCCATTCTCACCATTAACAAATGCAAAATTCAATAAAATAAACTAAACAGACAATTCAAATAAAACTACTCCAATCAAGCTATTAAGAAAAAAAGAACAAAAAAAGAAAAGAACAAAAAGAACAAGCACCATTAACATCTGTGAGATTTACATTCTCCTTCCTCATTACTGTACTTTTCAAAGATATATCTTTTGTACATTTTTTTTAAATGCATTATATTCGTACTTTGTTTAATAGTTTCGTCAAGACAATTCCACAAAACCACCCCACAAATGGAAATACACATACTTTTTAAATTGGTCCGAGCATAATGCTGTTTCAAGTTTAGTTTCCCTCTAAAGTTATAACCCACCTCTGTCTTTGAACAGTTTTTGTATGTTTACAGGTAGCAGTTTATTTTTTGCTTTATAAATTATTTGTGCAGTCTTAAATTCTACCAGATCCTTAATCTTTAAGGTGTGTAATTTTAAATACAGGTCCCGAAGAGGTCCCACATTGCAGGTCCCGAAGAGCACAGTGGCCTCCGTCATTCTTAAATAGAACTTTGAAACAACCAGGACTCTTCATAGAGCCAGGCCAAACTGAGCAATTGGGGGAGAAGGTTGCTAACATACCCTTCGCCTTCTTCACCGCCTGCTGCACCTGCATGCCTACTTTTAATGACTGGTGTACCATGACACCCAGGTCTCGTTGCATCTCCCCCTTTCCTTTCATTTTTTTATTGTGGGTTATTGTGTGTAGATTGCGAATTTAATCCATTGTAGAATAAGGCTGTAACGTAACAAAATGTGGAAAAAGTGAAGGGGTCTGAATACTTTCTGAATGCACTGTAACTACATTTTGAAGTAGAGCAAGAATTTGAAACATATTGGCACCTGTAACACTGGGAAAACTGTAACTATGTTGCCCAATAAACTCTAGAATATTGCTAATGACACATTTTGGTACATTTAATTTAATTGACTATCTAGGGCTATGGTTTAGTTTATTATTGTCACGTGCACCAAGGTACAGTCAAAAGCTTTTGTTTGCTTAGTATCCAGTCAAAGAAATGACAATACATGAACACAATCATGCTGTCCACAGTGCACAGATAAAGGATAGAAGGTACAACGTTTAGTGAAAGATATAACATTGATATTGCTATGAACATCAGTATTATTTGAAGGTAGACAAAAGTGCTGGAAAACTCAGCGGGTGAGGCAGCATCTATGGAGTGAAGGAAATAGGCTATGTTTCGGGTCGAGACCCTTCCTCAGACTGATGTGAGGATGGGGGGGCGGGAAGAAAGGAAGAGGCGGAGAATGGGCTGAGGAAGAGCTGGGCAGGGGAGGAAAAAGCAGGGACTACCTGAAATTAGAGCAGTCAATGTTCATACCGCTGGGGTATAAACTGCCCAAGCAAATTATGAGGTGCTGCTCCTCCAATTTATGGTGGGTCTCACTGTGGCCATGGAGGAGGCCCAGGAGAGAAAGGTTAGATTCAAAATGGAAGGGGGAGTTGAAATGCTAATGATCGGGAGATCAGGTTGGTTAATGCAAACCGAGCGGAGATGTTGGGCGAAGCGATCGCCAAGCCTATGCTTGGTCTCACTGAAGTAGAGCAGCTGAAACCTAGAGCAGCGGATGCAATAGATGAGGTTGGAGGAGGTGCAGGTGAACCTCTGCCGCACCTGGAAAGACCGCTTGGGTCCTTGAATGGAGTCAAGGGGGGGAGGTAAAGCGACAAGTATAGCATTTCCTGCGGGTGCAAGGGTAAGTGCCAGGAGAGGGGGTGGTTTGGGTGGGAAGGGACAAATTAACCTGGGAGTTACGGAGGGAATGGTCGCTGCGGAAAGCAGACAAGGGAGGAGACGGGAAGATGTGGCCAGCGGTGGGATCCCATAGGTTCACCCCCTCTCCTGGCACTTTCCCTTGCAACCACAGGAAATGCTACACTTAAAGTATTTCACAGGGAAATTCCTTTTTTATTCAGATCCAAATTCTAAAGAGGAGATACCCCAATAGTCGTTACGAGTTGTCAGTGTTGTTTCTTTCAAAGATGATTAAAGTGTCCTTTACTCTCCTTCCTTTTCTTTCTCCAATAACTAGGTGATATTAAAGTTGGGCACTAGGGTAGGTCTTCTGCTTCTTCTTTTCTGATGGTAGTTTCAATTACAAGGAAGTAGGGATACTGAATACTGAGAAGCAATTTGCTCTGTCTGCTGGCCTACCCAAATCTCTTAAAGGGGCATGATAGTATCAGTTCCTCCTACTGGTCACATGTTTCTGGGGAGCTACATTTTGCTGTCTTCTTCCCGTTCTTCAGGGGTCTGTGCATTCTTTTACCTCACTCCCCAGATAGTGTCTCGTCGATGTACTGTCCTGCAGGCACAAACTCAGTAACACATTAATACAATATCTTCTTTCCCCACTCCCATTCCTCCTGCACAGTAAATGTGTTTCTTCTCTCTCTACTGCAATTTCCATTCCTTAGTTGCCATCCCTTCTCACGCCAGCTACTATGTTCCTTTTCTTACTTTCTTTATCGCCCCTTGGTTTTTCTTCAATCCTGCTATGTTCTGCCTTCTTGCTAGATACTCCTTGCTCCAGTGATCTAATTGGGAGCAGTTGAAACAAGCTCCTTGTTTTACAATCTTCTTTGCTCCAAGGGGTTTTCTGCAGTGGTCATAACATGGTTTATGATTTTCTTCTATGTGATTTTCAGTTTTTACTATAATATAGTACATCCAATCGTTCATCCTGTTAAATTACTTGAGGGGGGTTGAGAGTAAGGGTCATGTCTCCACGCCCACAATTCCAGGGCGGGTTGGTGAGTCAGGATTGAGAAAATGGGTTAGCTTGAGTGAACGGTGTGTGACTTCTCTGTTCTTGACATTCGGGCCATCTATCTCTCTGGTTTCTTGGGTCCCAGTAGTCTCTCGAATTAACTCCCATAATTCCTTGGATTTTGGATGTCTATATTCTCTAGGATCTCTAAATTCTTCGTAATTCTGGAAATCCCTTCTTTGACCCCTCGTTCATTCTCTCCTTTGTTGGACAGGCCCGACTCCAATGTCCCATTCCCCCACCAGTATAGCATTGATTAGGCAACATGGTTGGTCTTATTCAGTGTAGTGGAAATTGGGAATGTAGTGGTGATAATAATCTGAATAATCTCGGACCCTAATTTCTCCCAATCTGTAATTTGCTGGTACTCTGGGAATCCATGGTTCAGAGTTAGATTTTTGTAACTCTTCCTTTGCTGTGCATTCACTTTCTCTCCTAGTTACAGGATAATTTTCCTGGTTCCTTCCAATAATATCCGACTAACTCCGTTTTAATTAAATCCACTACTTTAGTATGGAGACAATTCAACAAGATACCAAATATTGAGGGGAACTTGCTCCATTCTGATAGTCTAAATCCCCTGATTGGTCCATATATCATTTTGAAAAACGGTCTAGAAATTTGTCTGCTCCTTGACCCTTCTCTGGTTTTATTTCCAGAACGCGACTTAAATCGCCTGGTTTCTGAAATATTTTTGCAAGGGCCGTTAAAACAGCCTCTTCTCTTGCACTGTCATCCATTACTGCATTTGCCAATGTTTCATGTCGGGTGTCCTAGAGTTACTGGAAATTTGGTATTCTCAGCTGGAGTAATTATCTGTTGTATGGTCTCCCACAAATCCCGAGAATTTGCATGATATACACGCATTGTGGTTCACAAATAATTTATAAAGGCAGCAGGTGACTTCTTCCTATTGGGGATTCTGTTTAATACTGCCATTATTTCATGAGGCTTCCACGACATATGGACGTCTGTGGCACGGAGACTATTCATATTCACTGCGCTGGCTGAATCCGCTGTACCTATTTCTTTAAACACCGGAGCAACGCCCGAGTCGGGGCAGCCCGGCCTGGGGAAGAAGCAACGCCTGAGTAGGGGTGGCCCGGCCGAAAGGAGGAGCAACGCCCATGTCGGGGCGGCCCGGCCAAAGGGAGGAAGCAACGCCCATGTCGGGGCGGCCCGGCACGGGAAAGGTTCGACGCCCGTGTCGGGGCGGCCCGGCCGAAGGGAGGAGCAACGCCCATGTCGGGGCGGCCCGGCCCGGGGGAGGTTCGGCGCCCATGTCGGGGCGGCCCGGCCGGAGGCTGAAGGCGACAGTTACTCACGTGAGGGTGGCTGGGACGGTGTTCTGGCGGCGGTGGCCTGAGTTCGGCCGCGGGCCAGCGGCTGCGTCTGCAGGTCTGGGTGGGCTGCAGCTACGACCACCCCGGGCCACGGTGTTGAGCCGCGGGACTGTTATAACATCGCCCGGGGGGGGGTATCGCCTCAGCACAGAGGGAGAAGAGGAGGGAAGAGACTGCATACCTAAAGACTTTTGCCTCCATCACAGTGAGAATATGTTGGTGGCCTCACTGTGGTGGGTGTTAATATGTGTTTATTGTTGTTTTTTATTGTATGTATGACTGCTTAAATTTCGTTCAGACTGTCTGAATGACAAATAAAAGGCTATTCTATTCTATTTTATTCTTCCCTTAATGGTAACTGCCTATGGGATACCTATTCAATTTATAAGCTTTCGGTTACATCAAAGTCTATTTCGGTATCTAAAATCACTGTCTCACCATCAGATAAATCTTCCTGTTCGCTAGGGGTTTCCTGATACTGCCCAAATAAATCACTCTGTTCTACTCGAGTAATCTGTCTAGGTTGTGGCTCACAGAAATACTCTGGCGGTTGCACTATATCTAACATACCTTTCTTTTCTTTAAACACCGGAGCTAACCCTTTCGTTCCACTCCGGGTGCCATAAGCCACTGGACGATCTATCAATGATGGTGTGGATAGGATTGAAGGATCTGGTACCTCAGTATCTGCTGTTGGTTGAACCTGTTCAGGTGTGGAATCTGCAGGAGTTGTTATATATTCTGCAGACCTAAAATATTTATTACGGACACAAATCATATACAGTTCTAGTGAACCCTGGGAAACGCAAGAGGAACATGGTGGGAGCTGTGAACTTCCACTGGTTTTAACATTTGTCAACTCATCTTCATCCCCCTCGAAGTCAGCACTAACCATCGGATTCCTAATCTTTAATTTTATAGGGACTACTTTTCTTCCAGGAGATCCACCTTTCCCTTGTTCTGAGTGTTTCCCTTGATCTCCATTTCTGTTCTTACCACTGCCTGGAGGTCGATCTAATTTACCTTATTTTAGTTCTAATCCAATGGCAATCGCTTTTTCCCTACTAGCCATTCTCTTAACCTCCTTAATCGTCTTTCGTTCCTCGAAATATTTTCTCCATAACCCTACTAATTCTTTTACACGTTTGTTATTACTATGCTGCCAAATGATCCGTTCCAAGTATTTTATCCCTGTTATTGTTCTAATTCCCCCCGGCGGACATAGCTTATTTCCTGATTTCTAATTTAATGCTCCTGATCAATTTATTAAATTTCTCTGCCTTGTGAGGAAACTCATTACACATTAGTTGCAATGGGCTCTTTTTCTCTTCTGTTATATATCTTTCTACATTATTCCCCATGCCATCCGGACACCTGAAATAGAATATTTTAAATCCTTCCTTTTGATCTCTAAATTTACCAAGCTCGCTCCTAGACAATGGCTAATGGTTCAAAGCAATCGCAGCCGTCCACAAACAGGATAACATGCTACCTATCACTTTCAGGCACAACCACACTCCTAAATAAACCACAAACATTTGTTTATTAGAAATCACACTCTCCAAGAAATCCTCCTTGTGGCACGATCGGTCAGCGGGATGACTCCTCCCCCAATGCAGCAATCGAAAGAGTACAACCCCTGATCAAACCACCCCAATTCAGATTCTTACAACACCATGCTCTAAAATAATTACAAATATTCAACTCAAACACACTCTTACTTCAAGTTTCTAAATCCGTAAACACTCGCACATACAACAACACAAATGACGATCTGCGGACTTAACACAATCTAAATCTTAACCTTTAATTCTTAATATACTCTAAGTTTATTTACATACATAGAATATTTACAAAATCCGGATCCTATGACAATACAAAAAGCTAGATTTTTACAATTTACAAAATGATTTAAAGCATTAGCGCAAAGTTCACGAACACTCGATCTCGACGCCACGTCATGCTGTTATCACGCAGTGAACCTCTCCTTCTGATACCGAAGACTATTCCCTTCCTAGTTTACTCTTTGCTGAGGGGTACTACTCCTTAAATGACTACTTTTCCTCACGAATGTCACTATCCCTCTGCTAAGACTGGACTTCTATTTTAGGCTCATCAGCGTCTCTTCTTCCTGAGGAGACTGAAGAAGGTCCATCTGTCTCCTCAGATCCTGGTGAACTTCTACCGCTGCACCATCGAGAGCATCCTTACCAACTGCATCACAGTATGGTATGGCAACTGCTCTGTCTCCGACCGGAAGGCACTGCAGAGGGTGGTGAAAATTGCCCAACGCATCACCGGTTCCACGCTCCCCTCCATTGAGTCTGTCCAAAGCAAGCGCTGTCTGCGGAGGGCGCTCAGCATCGCCAAGGACTGCTCTCACCCCAACCATGGACTGTTTACCCTCCTACCATCCGGGAGGCGCTACAGGTCTCTCCGTTGCCGAACCAGCAGGTCGAGGAACAGCTTCTTTCCGGCGGCTGTCACTCTACTAAACAACGTACCTCGGTGACTGCCAATCACCCCCCCCCCCCCCCCCCCCGGACACTTATTATTTATTTTTTATTCAAATCGTTTGCTATGTCGCTCTTCAAGGGAGATGCTAAATGCATTTCGTTGTCTCTGTACTGTACACTGACAATGACAATTAAAATTGAATCTGAATCTGAATCTATACGGGGACCTCTAACCCTCTTCTCTACGTTCGACAGAATCACGGGTACCCTTCGCTATTCGGATTACTTTTCATCAAGTAAACAGGTTCCCGTCTCTCAGGTACTCTTCACTACTAGTCAACAATCGACCAGAGGGTTAAGGGCCTGTCCCATTTACGTGTCCTTGGCACGCTAATTACGCGACCTCGTGGTCGCATTGAGACGCGACAGTCCCACGTGACAGCCGTCTGGAGCGTGTGACGTCATTTGAAGATGGACACAAAATGCAGGAGTAACTCAGCGGACCCGGCATCATCTCTGGAGAGAAGCAATGGGTGATGTTTTGGGTCGAGTCTGAAAGAAGGGTCTAGACCCAAAACGTCACCCATTGCTTCTCTCCAGAGATGCTGCCGGTCTCTCTGAGTTACTCCAGCATTTTGTGTCTATATTCAATTTTCCTGGTCCCGCTCTGGGAGTAGAAGTGGGGGTGGATCCGGACCGCAATGGCCGTGAGCCGCAAGCCGAGTTTGGCGATCGTTTGCCTGCTTCTGCTGCTGTTGGAGGTGAGACGTTTTGTCGCGTCAGGATCTTGGGCCTGTACCACTTTGGCCATCAGTTACGCGACAGGCTATTTGGCGCGTGAATATTTTGTTCGCTTCAAAAATTTCAGAGCCCCGCGCGATGTCGCGCACAACTACATACCCCTCTGTGCTTCTCAGCGGGGTCTGCCCCACGCGGCAATGCGATGCCCGTGCGCCTCAACGCGGCGACGATGTTGTGTAATTTGCGTGCCAAGGACAAGCCCTTTACTATTCACTGTTGATCAGCTGCTATTCAGAATCGATCACGGACATGCACCAACTCCAAAGATCTATATACAGGAATTCGAATTCCACCTTACTGGCAGAACTTCAATATGAAATTCAGTATTTGAAAATTTGGCTTTGCAAATATAGACTCGATCTTGAACTCCTAATTTTAGTGCGTATCTCTTCTACTACACTGGCTCTCGAATCAAACTAAAATTGCCCAGTTGAATTCTTGAATGGACTGGAGTATTCCGGCCAATCTATGCTCTGTCCATCCAAGGCCAGTAACTTTACGAGGTTCTTCATCCGTCACTTCAGGGAGAGACTCAGATACCTTTACGCAGACACTCCTCTCTGCTGGGCACTAAGGATTCATCGCCTAGCTGCTTCGTGCTGTGAATTATCGATGCCTATTTTCAGAGCGCACCTTTTCAATTCACGCTCCCGTCAAAGATCCGATCAAAGGCCAGACCTGTATTTTAATACCTCATCAATTGGATACCAAGTCTAACCCTGAGCCACTCCTCACCGATGAAGCGCGTTTGGCTCTCGTTAAAGCAGCTGCAGTCTGCCAACTATGACCAGAGTTTTGGGCCTCTATTCCAGGAATGGGACTCTAACCCAACCCCAGCACAGCCTCTAACCCCACCCTGGTTTTATGGGCCCCTAACCCAAAAGCATGCTAACCACTCCCCGATGCTTGCTAGACTGTTCTAAAAATCTCAATTAGACCCTTTCCCAAGCCCGTGAATGATCAATCCGCTCTGACTAATGAAGTGTCGAAAATCACTGCGAAAACTGCACCGTGGGCCCAATTTCTGCACTCGCGATCGAAACAGCTCAACACCCTTGATTGCAAACTTGTGTTTGGTGTTCTTTTAAGATCCCCGATGAGCCCCCACTGTAAATTTCTCATATCTAAGCTTTCCCCCAGTCTAGTTTCAGTAAAAACACTGAATCAAGCACTTGACCAGCTAACCTGGATTTTAACAAAACCCCAATTACAGTTCAACCCACTGTGGGTTTGATCCTCGTATATGCCTGCTCAAGGCCTCTAGGCCTCACTCAAATAGAGATACTCCAGAAAGCCACACAGTCCCAAGCGCCTTCCCAAAAGATCGACCCTTGACCTCGTGGTCGCGGACTTTTATCTGTCCTGGTACCTCGAGGGTCTGAACCACATGGGGGTGGTCTCGTAATAATCTAATTACAGATATAGATTAACCCCATACATAACAGAGATTTCCCCAACCCAATAATACAGCAGCTCAATACATTGTATTCAAACTGGACTTCTCAAGGAAGCCAAGTTAGAAACTTAGAAACATTTACCCTGATCTGCAAGAAACACAAACAAGGCTCAATACCTCATCCAATCAACACTCTGCAACATTATTTACAATTATTTACAAGGTGTATGTCTGGTGTTTTAGACATCTAATCCATTCTATGCATTTTGCACCTAATTGACAGAGTCTGCAGATGTTCTAAATTGTATCTAGGCTCTAGACACACTGGCACCACTCCGCAGCTTGTCCCAGCTCTGCAGAGAGCAATTCCAAATTGACCAAATCTCCCAGCAGCCCTGAAGATTTTACCCCATTTCAAAGTCCTAGACTCTCCAATTTAGCCAGGATTAACAAGTGTACAGTTCACTGAACCACCTCAGTTGTAGCTTCAGTTTAGACGAGGTGACAACATTTTGAAGGAAGAAAATGAGGTTGTTACATTTTTGTCTGTCCCTTGATACATTCTAACTGAAAATCCACATTTACTACAGTATATAAGATCCTCAGGCTTTTGCGGTGATTGCCACATGTAACTAATTTCTAAGATAGTTGCAAAGAGATTCTTTTAACAGATGTTATTATTTATGCCAACTCTTCTTCAGTTCTCCAGTAGGAAAAGTAATTAAAGTAGCCAAGTTTTCAACGACACGTTAATGTTATTCCTCATTGTGAAACTGTCCTCAGGAGACTTATAAAGAAATTATACAAATCTGCTGATTCTATTTATATTGATTCAGTATTAAAATATTTTCTACAATGTTGGAACTACTGCTAATGATTAAAAATGTAGAAATTTGAGATGGATAAATAGAAAAAAGCTGAGATTTATATAGTCCACTAAAGACGTTGTTTAGGTTGCACAATATACTTTGATCTGCACCATTATGGTCTAGTTGACTAGCATTGCTGATAATTTATTGTGTTATTTGAATTACATTATTCCAGATTAATTGGTTGTGCTGTTGCATTAATGTGCCTTTAATGCTGCAACAAGTAAGAATGTTATTGCTCCTTTCCCGTGGCAGATGACAATTAAGCACTCTTGACTCGCATCCCTTGATTAATCAGTATTAGTAAGATTAAACGAGAACTTACCAGTTTGAAGTTTGATCTATATTTTATGAGGAGTTATGATGAGGGACTATGTGAAGAAGAACCCCGCTCGTGCGCATGCCCGTCAATCTTCAAAGCAGCGGTGTGAAATCGCAGAATAACAGTGACAGAAGTATCATAGTAAGATGAGAGAAGACTAGAACTATGAGTGTTGGGAGCGGAGGGCACGTAATCCCTCATCGTAACTCCTCATAAAATAAAGATCAAACTTCAAACTGGTAAGTTCTCGTTTAATCTTACTATTTTACTTCGGAGTCACGTGAGTCATTGACAAATGAGGGAAAAAACATTCATAATGCATACAGTCATGACATCGATTTAAAACATGCTGATGCTGTTAATGAAGTAATAATCATAGTAACACCTCCCGGGTGGAACTATAAATAAATAAAACGTAAAATAGAGTTGACAGATACCTTTGGTCTGGCATTGGGTTATTATAAAATGTTTGGAAAATCTGTTAGTTTTTTACCATGCTGCAGCGGTCAGGATGTGATCCACAGGAACATCAATAACCCTTGTTGCCAATGTTGCAGCAGCCCTGGTGTAGTGAGATCTGGAATCAGTATCCTCCTGCATAGATCAACTCCATTTTATCCCTGGAAATCGTCTGACCGGATACGTTTTATAACACTTTTCAAATCAAATCAAATCAAATCAACCTTTATTGTCATCTTGCAGAGCAACAGTTGCACAGTGCAAAATGAGAAGACGTTTCCCAGGGAATACCGGAGCATCGCACATGAAACTTAAAACATTTCACACATAATAACAATTAAAAACAATCCAGTCACTGATGAAACAGTATAAATAGTTAAAAGCAGGTAAAGCAGCAACATTAAAATACAGTAAAACATCATTAAAATGTCCAGGGCAGCTGATTTGAATGGCCAGTGCCAGAGTTATTAAAATGTCAGTGCAAAGCTGCAGAATCAGGTGACTGTGAGTACAGAGTGACTGTTTAGCAGCCTCACAGCCTGTGGCAGGAAGCTGTTTAGCAGTCTTGTAGTCCGGGCTTTGATGCTACGGTATCTCTTGCCTGATGGCAGGAGATCCAGGTGTGTGTGGAGGGGGGTGCAGTTTGTCCTTAGCTATTCTCAGAGCTTTTTTCAGACAGCGGCTCTGGAACAGTTCTTGTACCGAGGGTAGGGAGACGCCAATGATCCTCTCTGCTCCCCTCACTACCCTCTGCAGAGCCTTCCTGTCTGAGCAGTTGCAGTTTGAGTACCACGTGTTTATGCAGTACGTGAGTACAGACTCCACCGTGCCCCTGTAGAAAGTCCTGAGGTTGTTGGTGGGGAGTGAGGCCTGTTTGAGTTTCCTCAGGAAGTGCAGTCGCTGATGGGCACGTTTGACAATCCCAGTGGTGTTCCTGGACCAGGTGAGACTGCCTGTAATTTGCACTCCGAGGAACTTAATACTCTCCACTCTCTCCACTGTGGTGCCGCTGATGTTGAGGGGTGTGGGTATTGGCTGCGCCCTCCTGAAGTTGACAACCATCTCCTTTGTTTTGTCGACATTTAATGCTAGATTGTTGTTGCCGCACCAGTCCACTAGTTGTTTTACTTCCTCCCTGTACATAGATTCGTCATCTCCGCTGATGAGTCCCACCACCGTGTCATCCGCAAATTTTATGATCTTATTGTCCCTGAATCTGGCAGCACAGTGTACTAACAAGCATTGCAAGTTCAGAGCCTTGAAAAAGCTCTTGGTGACCTTGACATATAGTTGTATATGTGTGCCCTCATATAGCCAAAGGTCCTTGGGTATGCCTTGAACTATTCTGAGACCTGACACCCCTTCTGCTGTGCTTAAGTAAATTTAATATTATATTTTATTTACAGATGTAATTATTCTGTCCCTTCGCAATATGTAGCGACTGAACCTGTTGCGCTAGACCAGTGCCAGTAGGATAACTACCTTATGAGAGCCGGCCAAACCCAAGGATGTAACTGGAGCCCCCTTGTGAAATAGTGTTAACACAATGTAAGTATCCTATACTGCATTGTACGTGTCCTGGGAGAACTTGTGTTAAAGATATCATTTACATACTCGATAACCGGGGTGAACCCCACAGAGTGGGTCCCGTTTGCTGCAGTAAATATGATTGGAAAGCACCTTAGCACAGTTAATGGCCCTATCACTTAAATTATTGCCAAAAGACCAATTAAAATGAACTCCAAGACGTCAGTAGTCTGTACCGTTTTAAATGGAACATTAGCATTAAACAACACTTCCCATTTCCTGAAAAGAAATGTACTGCCTTTCCCTTTTTTGATGCTATCTCAGCACTCTGGAGTGAACCCATACAAGGATAAGTGTGCCAACTCCAGCCGTATGGCAGTCTATTCAGATACTGCAGAGCATAAATTGATTTTAACATGCATCGGCTGATTTCCCGAGCCATAGCCTCTAATAAGGTTGTCTTATTATTCCCGACAAATCGCGAATTTAAGCTGCATAGGCCAATCAGACAGTAGGAAACCTAAAATGGGATCTTGATGACTTTATTTGAAGACCCGACTGATGAGGCAAAATGGAGGAAGATACAAAAGACCATTCCTCCTCCTTGTAACGAGAATGTATCTTTCGCCACTGTTATGCCACATATTTTTGCAACCTGTGAAAGCTGAGTCTCACGGTGCGAGTTGACACAAGAGGTACCCCGAGTGAAAGACTCGTGGTTGTGAATGAGATTGCAAGTGTATGATCAAGAGTTTAACCGAGTTCCCACGGGTATGGCAAGTTTGCCGTTTACTTGTCATTTCTGCGATGTTCCAAGTTCGTCTCCCGAGTTACTCTTGAGCCAATCCTGATTGAAGGTTTGTTTCAATAAGGAACAGTGTTATGTTTTAATAAGCAACAGTGTTAAAGAAGACCTCTCCATCCTGTGGCTTTGTTTTAAAGATATAATTCAGAGCGGCCACATCTATTGATGTGACCTACAAAGGGAAAATGTGCACCATCCAGTGCCAGAGCAGTTATACTTATGATTTGTTTGAAACACACAGGTTTGATATGTTTTAATTGAATTTACTGCCATGTCTACACACTGCGGGGAGACGGGAGATTAAATCTTTGAATGTGGACGGATGTGCACATCAGATTGTTGTGAGACAGAGCTCAAGGTTCGCCTCCTGAGTTGCTTTGGTGCCCAGTGAGTTGAGATGGAGAGAGGTTGGGGGGGGGGGCGTCATTAATCTGTCTGGGGTGACATGGCTCTTGGGTTAGGCTGGGATCATTCCCTGCGGGACGATCTTAGTGCGGGAGACAAGTGTAGGATAAGTGTACTGACTGTGTGGGCAGACACTTTGGAAGTGATTGCCCACCAGTCTCAAAAGCCACTGTGTCTCCCTGTCCCTGGGATAGCAGGGGGCGATCAAACAGCACAATACCCCCCTCCCCCTCCACACCAACACGAAGGGCAACGATCCCAAGGCTTTAGTGTCAGGAACAGCGGGCAGGTGACAATCATCCGCTATAACACGAGAGAGATCATGCACTGTTGTAGGTCTCCTTTGCACGTCGGTGTTTCTGTCTTTCTTCACACATTGTTGGCCCTATCTGTCACCACCCCCACCTACACCCCTCTGCTACCTAGCCATGTGTGTGACCCCTTCCCTCCTCTGGAGTTGGAGCGGGGTTGGGCTGGAGTTGCTGTTGGCTGTGGGTCTCTGGGTTCTCCATGCTTGCAGTGGGCCTGGGGGTTGGTGGGCCTGGGGGCCTGGGGGTTGGTGGTGGGCCTGGGGGCTGGTGGGCCTGGGGGCTGGTGGGCCTGGGGGGTGGTGGGCCTGGGGGTTGGGGGGCTGGTGGGCCCCCCTGGGGGCTGACTGGGGTATCGCCCTTGCCCCCTCCCTCTGCAACTGGGCTCTCCTGCTGGTGGGCCTGGGGGCTGGTGGGCCTGGGGGCTGGTGGGCCTGGGGGGTGGACCCCCTGGGGGTTGGTGGGCCTGGGGGTTGGTGTGACCGTTGGTCTTGATGTCTCCGACCACCCCCCTGGACAGGAGCTGAGACTGGGAACTGTATCGCCCTTGCCCCCTCCCTCTGCAACTGCACACAACCCCACTCTCCTGCTCACCTAACCCACCCATCAGCCCCCCCCCCTTTCCCTCCCAACTCCAGTCCCGTCCCGACCCCCTGGGAAACTGAAGGGAGTGACTACCCCGGGGCGACTGGCACTGACCTGCTTGCATCGCCGACGTGAAGACAGTGCAAAGCCCCCGCGCCGGTGCAATGGGTGGGGAGCTGGAGAGGGGAGGGAAGGGGTCACACACATGGCCGGGAAGCAGAGGGGTGTAGGTGGGGGTGGTGACAGATAGGGCCAACAATGAGTGGAGAAAGACAGAAACACCGACGTGCAAAGGAGATCTACAACAGTGCATGATCTCTCTCGCGTTATGGCAGGTGATTGTCGCTGGGAAACTGAAGGGAGCGACAATCTGCTGCTGCCTGCCCGCTGAGTTAAAGAGTTCCCACGGTGGACTCATGATCAGGGCCGACCTTAGGATGTGCCGGGCCCAATTGGGAACAATTTTGGTGGGCCCCAGGTTCCCAGCCAAGGTGTGTCAGCCCTGTTATTTAGTATATGTTATGAAATTGTACACTAGGTGCTATGGATTATACACTGTGTGAATCCCTCCTGCTTCCTCCCGTTTGACTGTCAGTAGCTCCGCTGGCTTCCAACCTTTACCGTAGCAGTTAATTACCATAAAACTGCATTATGTGATTGGACACAATGCCCTTAGAGACAGCGATTGATTGGCCACCAAATAATCGGGCACAAATTGACAAACAGGAAAATAATAAAATCGCTGGTCAGTGCAAACTCAGTGGACTATCTGTGCTGTATCTCCAAACTAAACAGTATAACATGCAGGTACATTCATTTAAAATACAATTCAGTGATTATTTCACATGATTTCTCACTGTATCTGACCAATCTCTGTTTAAGGTGTTTGGTCTGCCTTCGGCTTTGACTCTGAACTAAAAACCTACACCAGACTCAATCGTTTCATCACATTGGTCTCAGTAAAACATAGAAACATAGAAACATAGAAAATAGGTGCAGGAGTAGGCCATTCGGCCCTTCGAGCCTGCGCTGCCATTCAATATGATCATGGCTGAGTATCCCGTACCTGTCTTCTCTCCATACCCCCTGATCCCCTTAGCCACAAGGGCCACATCTAACTCCCTCTTAAATATAGCCAATCAACTGGCCTCAACTACCCTCTGTGGCAAAGAGTTCCAGAGATTCACCACTCTCTGTGTGCAAAAAGTTCTTCTCATCTCGGTTTTAAAGGATTTCCCCCTAATCCTTAAGCTGTGACCCCTTGTCCTGGACTTCCCCAACATCGGGAACAATCTTCCTGCATCTATCCTGTCCAACCCCTTAAGAATTTTGTAAGTTTCTATAAGATCCCCTCTCAATCTCCTAAATTCTAGAGAGTATAAACCAAGTCTATCCAGTCTTTCTTCATAAGACAGTCCTGACATCCCAGGAATCAGTCTGGTGAACCTTATCTGCACTCCCTCTATGGCAATAATGTCTTTCCTCAGATTTGGAGACCAAAACTGTACGCAATACTCCAGGTGTGGTCTCACCAAGACCCTGTACAACTGCAGTAGATCCTCCCTGCTCCTATACTCAAATCCTTTTGCTATAAAAGCCAACATACCATTCGCTTTCTTTACTGCCAGCTGCACCTGCATGCCTACCTTCAATGACTGGTGTACCATGGCACCCAGGTCTCGCTGCATCTCCCCCTTTCCCAATCGGCCACCATTTAGATAATAGTCTGCTTTCCCATTTTTGCCACACAAACTCACACATCTCTGCATTCAAGAGGATGCCGTGGTTGGAATCACCGGCTCTGAGACCAGAGTGGGTAAAGCGACCCGAGATCAATACACAAGATGACAGCTCTTCTCAATAAAAAAAACAGGGACGTTTTTCACTCTAAACATGATGGCTAGAGCTTCTTGCAAGGTGATCCAAGACCTCGCTAAGTAAATATTGTCCTAACGCTCAGTTGAGGTCAAATGAAGATATTAACCATGTAACCATATAACAATTACAGCACGGAAACAGGCCATCTCGGCCCTTCAAGTCCGTGTCGAACACTTATTTTCCTCTAGTCCCATCTACCTGTACTCAGACCATAACCCTCCATTCCTTTCCCATCCATGTACCTATCCAATTTATTTTTAAAAGATAAAATCGAACCTGCCTCCACCACTTCCACTGGAAGCTCATTCCACACAGCTACCACTCTGAGTAAAGAAGTTCTCCCTCATGTTACCCCTAAACTTCTGTCCCTTTATTCTCAAGTCATGTCCTCTTGTTTGAATCTTCCCTACTCTCAATGGGAAAAGCTTATCCACGTCAACTCTGTCTATCCCTCTCATTATTTTAAAGACCTCTATCAAGTCCCCCCCTTACACTTCTGCGCTCCAAAGAATAAAGCCCTAACTTGTTCAACCTTTCTCTGTAATGGAGTTGCTGAAACCCAGGCAACATTCTAGTAAATCTCCTCTGTAGTCTCTCTATTTTGTTGACATCATTCCTATAATTAGGCAACCAAAATTGTACACCATACTCCAGAATTGGCCTCACCAATGCCTTGTACAATTTTAACATTACATCCCAACTTCTATACTCAATGCTCTGATTTATAAAGGCCAGCACACCAAAAGCTTTCTTTACCACCCTATCTACATGAGATTCCACTTTCAGGGAACTATGCACAGTTATTCCTAGATCCCTCTGTTCAACTGCATTCCTCAATTCGCTAGCATTTACCATGTACGTTCTATTTTGATTTGTCCTGTCAAGATGTAGCACCTCACACTTATCAGCATTTAACTCCATCTGCCATCTATCAGCCCACTCTTCCAAATGGCCTAAATCTCTCTGTAGACTTTGAAAATCTACTTCATTATCCACAACACCACCTATCTTAGTATCATCTGCATACTTACTAATCCAATTTACCACACCATCATCCAAATCATTGATGTACATGACAAACAACAGTGGACCCAGTGGTCCCTGTGGCACCCCACTAGTCACCGGCCTCCAAACTGACAAACAACCATCCACCATTACTCTCTGGCATCTCCCATTCAGCCACTGTTGAATCCATCTTGCTACTCCACCATTAATACCCAACCATTGAACCTTCTTAACCAACCTTCCGTGAGGAACCTTGTCAAAGGCCTTACTGAAGTCCATATAGACAATATCCACTGCTTTACCCTCATCAATTTCCCGAGTAACCTCTTCAAAAAATTCAAGAAGATTAGTCAAACATGACCTTCCAGGCACAAATCCATGTTGACTGTTCCTAATCAGACCCTGTTTATCCAGATGCTTATATATATTATCTCTAATTATCCTTTCCATTAATTTGCCCACCACTGACGTCAAGCTAACAGGTCTATAATTGCTAGATTCACTCTTAGAACCCTTTTAAAACAATGGAACAACATGCGCAGTACGCCAATCTCCGGCACTATTCCCGTTTCTAATGCCATTTGAAATATTTCTGTTATAGCCCCTGCTATTTCTACACTAACTTCCCTCAATGTCCTAAGGAATATCCTGTCACGACCTTGTTCAGTGGAGCCCATGGATGTGTCACTGAAAGCAGTGAAGAATGCAATCTCTACACTGCTTGTCCCCGCGCTTAATGAAGTGACTTTTAAATGACTTGAAATAAAAGTTGATTTCTCCTTGTAACAAATGTCAACCGTGCTTCTGATGAAAGAGGCATCTATACACTTCTTTCTCTAACCTTCCGTAATTCAGTTGACTTTTATTTAAAGTGGAAGATGCAAACATTGTCAGCTCCATCTGGGCTTCACCCAGAGTGACTGGGGAGTCCAGAACAAGAGGCCACAGTTTAAAAATAAGGGGTCGTCCATTTAGGAGAGAGATAGATAGATAAAGAGAGAGAGAGAGAGAGAAAGAGAGGGGGGAAGGGAGGGAGGGAGCGAAAGGCAGATAGACACAACGTGGGTCCGTAGGTAAATGACGAACCTGCACACCAAGAAGAAGCTCGCAGTCTGAGCCCTCAACCATGATGATGAGTTTTAAGAAATTCTCAATGTCGTCAATGCATCGATCTAAATTCCTCATTGTAATTGTGTTTGACCAAGTATTAATGACTTTGCGTGCCTTTGAATAAAATTCACAGGGCGTCATTAATACTTGGTCAAAACACAATTACATTTACTGAGGAATGTAGATCGATTAATTGATGACACATTGTATAACTGCGTGATAATTACTGGCTGTTAACGTGCTAGTAGTTAACATATCGTTTTTGTCTGATGGCCAGTGCAGTGGTTTTTATCCATGTTCGTTTAAAAGAAATCCGTATTTAACAAGTCGAATGTTTCAACAAAAAAAAAATTATTGAGCAACGCGAATTCGTATTTCTGTACCAAATATGGAAAATTAGTGTGGGGCCCCCCATTGGCGCGGGGCCCAATTGGGAGCAATCGGTCCAATCGGCTTAGGGCCGGCCCTGCTCACGATACACTAAGGTAAACGCACGGGCCACTACGTTCTTATAACGAGTTAAAATGTTTCAATTCTTAACCACAAGAGTAAAATTGACTGTGGAAAATTTTTAACATGTTTGATTTTTTACAAGAGTTGACAAGTTTCACGAGTACCTGCCGTTAGCGCCACGAGTCTCTAAGTTGCATCCACGAGTTCCATACATTAATCATACGTTATTACCATGAGTATTAACTCGGGGTACCTCTTGTGTCAACTCGCAACATGAGATTCAGCTATGAATAAACATGACAGCAGCATATCGATATGCGGTGTTCCATTGAACCCAAAATTCATAAATACTATATGGTCCAACACCCATTCTGTGTTGTCATGATCTGTACTTGATGATACACCTGTGGCAAATGAGATTAGGTAAAACCATTACAGGATACTTTACTTTTACTTGATTGCACCCATGTGACCAACATATGCCACCATCGTAGTGTATCAACCTGAAATATAGCATGCAAAATATGCATATTCACTCAGTCACTCTTTAACCCATAGAATGCATGTAGGGTCTATAGCAATATCCCACGTTAGGCCATTAGCATTATTTTTGCAATATAACTGTAATATTTACTGACCAACTACTGGAACAATGCTGCATACTGTTTGTACATCATAGTGACTTTGGTAGCTTCAGCTAGTACAATATAATACAGCGCCGTGGCGGCAGCAGCAGCATATGAACAATGACCTACATGACACTTTAGAGTTTGCTATTTAGCATGATGTAAATTCTCCCACTTGCACAGCTAAATCACAGCTATTATATTGCCAATTAGTCTTAATGAGTAGAGGCTGATTCTAACCACAAGGCTGTTACAGATTTCTATTAACTGCAATCTATTGCCCAGGGCGGCGTCATAGGTCAATTAATAGTTAAAGGTAAATCCCAATGACCAACAAGTCTATTTTGTAACAACTGAATAGAAGAGCCCAATTTCTTAAATATAGTTTGAGACTCCAAATATCTCTAATAATCCCTGTAAATGGGAACACCCTATGAAAATCAGTTGTTAATTAGCCATCTTTCATAATGACCAGGCCACGCCTGTCATCATTTTGTGCCTGCCTTAAACAACAACTCTGGCCCAATTTCCGAGCCTGTCCTGCAAGACAATCCTGGCCATAATATAATCCTGGCCCCAATTCTGGACCTGCGTTGAAAAACAACTCTGACCATTATACCAAGCCTGTTTCGAAGGCAATCCTGGCCAAAATAATAAGCCTGCCTCAAAACACATTTCTGGCCCAATTCCAACCTGCTTGGAATGCTATTATTGTCCAGTTTTACATGGTTAGATACCTCCAAGGAGATGATTATTGTGTATTGTGCAATCAAGTGTAAATCTTACCAACTTGTAAGTGGTCCTTAGTTGCAGAGTAGAACAGGTAGTGTACATGGAGCCTCTGGCCTGCATTCATGCTGCCACCAGCTGCAGTGAACTGCTTACTGCCGATGAAGATGCGGGGTGCGTTGTTGCCGAAACGATGAAGCTTTGCTCGTTGTTGGCCTTGACTGGTCCAACAGCTTGTGCTTCGTCCTCCAGGTTTTCCCTGTTGAATAGGTCTTACCTGAATAGCAGATTCAGCGGCTGTCTCAAATGTCCCCCTGAGCGGTGTTCACTACATTGTATTGGGATGGTAAACCTTGCTGCCAGGCATGGTACTTCTGACACATGCCCTTCATCCCTTGGGTATACTCCACAGCTCAACCCTCAAACTCGGCGTCAGATTTGTACTGACCCGGCATGCTCCCTCCTCCAAAAAAGAGAGGCATTAAGCAGCCCTGTTACAAGGCGCTGCTGGTGCGGGCTCTCCCATTGGCCCGCGCTCCTTCTCCTAGAAGGAAACATTAAGCAGCCCTGTACAAGGTGCTGCTAGGGCTGGCTCTCCCATAGGCCAATGCTGCCATTAGCCTAGGCATCAACATGAAGCAGCCCTGTCTCAAGGTGCTGCTGGCGCTGACTCTCTCATAGGCCTAGCTGCCATAGACTAGGCATGCACTTTAAGCAGCCCTGTCTCAAGGTGCTGCTGGCATGGGCTCTACCATAGGCCTACACTGCCATAGACTAGGCATCCACATCAAGCAGCCCTGTTCCAAAGTGCTGCTGGTGCGGGCTCTCGCATAGGCCCACGCTGACACAACGCCCTAGTGTGTCTAGATGGAGCATCCTCTCCATTAGTACCTTCATCCTGACCAACCTCCAAATTTCTACACCTTTAAACGGAGCCTCCAGAGGAACCCACATTGTCCTCTGAGAATTTAACATTAATTCAAACAGTACCCATAGCTACCCGGGTCTCTGGCACTAGTAGTAGTCAGCAACTCTACTACTGTGCTGCAGTGCAACCCAACTGGGATATTCCCTAGCGTTTTATCACTAATTAAAAATCGCAAACCCGACTTACCAGCTACCCGCTTCCGCGGTCGGAACTGAGGTTTTCCCACAGCCCATAGCTGGTTCCCTCGTCGGCCTCGCGAAGTACCAACAGGCAACCTCTGTAAAAGAGGTTCCTGCACGGAATCTAAGACAGGTAAGAAACAGAAAACCTTACCTTCTTAGTTTAAACTTACCGCTGGCAGGCAGCAACATGCTTGCCAGTCCGGTGCCTCGCAATGCGAACGGCGATATGACACGCATGTACACGTTCTTCTTCACGTAGTCACTCACATGACACCAAAGTCAAATTAAATAACGTTCAGCCTTAAGAGAATAAACAAGTCATTTTAGATACAAAGACAAAGGACGATAGCAGCCTGAAGAAGGGTCCCAACCTGAAACATCACGTATCCATGTTCTCCAGAGATGTTGCCTGACCCGCTGAGTTACTCTAGCACCCGGTGTTCTTTTTTGTAAACCAGCATCTGCAGTTCTTTGTTTACACTAAAGAATAGGGTTTTTTTTCAGTTATGGCCTCATTTTCGAAAATCCCAACAAATGAATTTGTCTTTGATTTTGCACACAGCCATGAGGTAACGTGCAAGCTACTGGTCTCAAAGAAAGCTGCTATAATTACCTTACAGTATCGGAAGAGTGGAAATTCTGTTCTCTGAAATCAGTTGATATCAGGTGTCAATCCTAAGGAGTAACCAACTCTCAGCCATCTCCAGTTCTCGGACAAAGTGAAGTCATCAAATACACGTTTTCACTGGCTCCAAAGCAGGAAATATGATGCAGCATTTAATTAACATTAAAAATTCCTAACATAATAAAGGTTAGAACAAACACTGCTTTTGTGTCATCATCAAACTCGGACACTGTACATTCTCCCACTTCTATCGTCAGTGACACAGAGTAAATAACTGGACAAGGATTGACCCTTGAGTCACTTCACTAGTTACTTTTTCAGACCCATCTATTTCAAGTCTCTATGCGATAACTAGTCATTGGTCCAATTCTGTGATCATGAAATCACAGACCCCACCAAATACATGCCATGCCTCTATTGCTCTGCTAAGAAAGCTGAGTATTTCCCTTTTATAAAATTCCATTGCTTTGGTTTGAATAAATTAAGCTTATCGAAACAATTACTTAATTCTTCGCAAACAGCAGATATTAAGTGAACTGGTCTAATGTTTCCTGTTTTCTTGAACAGGGGAGTCATATTTGCAGTTTTGCAATCCAGTGGGAACACTCCCAGAACTCAATGACTTTTGAACAACTTCAACCAATAGTTCTACTGTTTTGGCAGTCACTTCCTTGGTGCAAGTTGTTGGGTGCTGACAACTTGGCTGCATTCAGTCCCGTTATTTTTTTCCAATATTTTGCCCTTTGTGATAAGGATTATTATGTTCATCCCTCTTATATATTACTTTTGCAGTGCCCTCTGCCAAGAAGACTGATGCAAAACATGAATTTAACATCTCTCATTTCCTTATTTTTTGATATTAAATCACGTATTGCTCTCTAAGGATCTCACATTTACCATAATTTCCCTTCTCTCCCATGCTCCTGGTCTCCACTTACTGGCCTATGGGACTCTCTGGGCCTCCACTCCCATTCCTTTTAGCTTCCATTCCTCCTTGTTTCTGCTGCAGAATACTGCAAAACAACATGGGAAACACTAGGGTCAACTTTAGTTAAATTTTCAGTAGATCAGAGACAGAGTTTATGGCATGGTTACACATTGAATACATTACCATGCAATAATCCAGAGGCCTACACCCATCGTTGGAAAAGTGAGTTCAGGTCCCAACATTAGCCTGTGTGCCTAAATTCAGTCAATTAAATTATTTCCAATCAGTAGTATTTCTGTTGCCCATGGTGGCCACAAAACTATGGGATAGTCAGAAACCCAGTTTTGGGCTGTCAGGATTGTCCTTCTCTAGCTTATATGTAACTTCAGAACCACTGACCACAACACACACTCAGCAAATAAAATTAACAAAATCTGAGCCTATATGTGTTTTGGATTTGTCACACTACGAGGGAACACTGAGAAGTTATAAAGTCTTTACATGCAACATAACACATAAATGATATATAAAAACAAGTTTTAGGGCCTTGCCCAAACCCTTTCACATGACAGAACAGAAGATTTAATATAATTTTAGTGTCTTGAACATACTTTCACTTGGGCATGTGGCTGAGGCTTTATTTTCTTACTCAAAACCTTGTATCCTATTATATTAGCGATATGTGCCAATGGATATGTCATAGTTCTGCTGCACGCAAACAAGCTTTTTGGTCCAATTTGCGCATGCTGACCCAAATGGCCCATCTACGCTAGTCCCACCTGCTCATATCCCACTAAACCTTTCCTACCAATTTACCTGTCCAAATGTCTTCAAATATGTTATATTACATAAGGTCTTAAGTGATAAGAGCAGATTTAGGTCATTTGGAGCATCAAGTCTACTCCGCCATCCAATCGTGGCTGATCTATCTCTCCATCCTAACCCCATTCTCCTGCATTCTCCCCATAACCCCCTGACACCTGTACTCATCAAGAATCGAATCTATCTATCACTGCCTTAAAAAAGTACCTGCCTCAACTACCTCCTCTAGCAACTCATTCCATATACCCACCACATGTGAAAATGTTGTCCATCAGGTTCCTATTAAATCTTACCCCTCTCACCTTAAATCTATGTCCTCTGGTTTGGTGCATATATTTGTTACCTTGAATACAGAAACATTATTAAAACATCGTACAGGATCTTAAGTATCTTTTAATTGGCAATATTATTATTCCCAAATAAGAGTGAGGTAAATTGCTGTGTAGATTTAAATTGAAATATTCCAACTTCAGCAGGCAGTAATGATAAGTTAGAATACATTACGTGAATTATATGTAATCACGGTTCTGATTTGCAAAGATTTATTTTTCATTTTTGGTATTAAACAGATGTACTTTGCTCGTAGATTAACTTCTATTTTGTCTGCTGTGATTTAAGTCAGTTTATGGGAATTCTGCTGCATGTAAAGAGATTAGTAATTATTAGGTTAAACTGTAAATGTTACTCTTTATTGGTTAACTGCCAGTTTGCTTAAGATATATATTCTATTAAATACACGATCAAATTAATATTACATAAAATGTTGACTGAAGGCCATAACTGAGCCCAACATTAATGATTTCAAACTAAGTGCTAGAACATTACATAGGCCATTTTATTTTTTCGTCGACAACTGAAGACAATTCAGTCGTCGGTACCTGTCACCGGTTGACGTAGGTTGACGTAAGTAATCGCCAATGGAATTCACCGCGGTCAGCACCGGCGATAACCTACGCCACCTGGCGGCAACCTACGTCATCCTGGTGACCTACTACCACCACACCTACGTCAAGAGAATACAAACTATGATCCATGGGGTCAAAATAAATGTTTCCGCTACTTTTTCAACATGATGAAAAATTAGTGGTGACCAGACTGACGTTACGACTTCTTGCGAAACTGAAGAAACTACTCACGACCATGCAGGCGACACCCCGGCAACCACCGGCGAACATGTGGCGACCATGTGGCGACCGCATAGTCTCCTGTAGTCGCCTAAATAAATTGCCTAAGTGGGATTGGCCATTAAGTTTCATTCATATCACATTGCTGCTGGAAATGTGTCACATTTCTGGAAACAAACATCCATTACTTGGCTGAGAATGTGGCAAGACAAGCTAATTTACTTTTGTTCTGAGAGTCAGAAATCTGTGTCTCCTTTTACCTCTGCATTGGGAATGTGGCTTGTCGCTCCCACTGTTTTTCAGGAGAACTGGTTATACATGGGATTGTGATGTGAATGAATCCTGTATTTTGTGAGTCCCATACTCAACATGGCAGAGGTGATGAAGTCCGGAATTGGCATGGTGTCATTATGAAAGCTGTTCCAACTAGTGCTAAGAATTTCCATCAGGAAAGATGGCCAGGAGTAGTATACACACAGATGATCTAATATTACATGGATAGATCAAAATGTCATTAAAACTGCAAGCAATTTTCTCCAGAATAGTAAAAAAGAGGTGGAAGGGCATTTGGGTAGAGCACTTAACTACAGGATTTCAGGCCAATCAAACATTCTGTTTGTTGGTGTATATGGAAATAGGGTTTCCTGGGTAGAAATCTCAGGAGAAGCAGCTAATTAACAGAAACTAACTTCGAAGTTTAATCACCAAAGCTCTGCTCTGATATCTATTGGCAAATCTATGATATGAATTTAACTTTGCAAAATATATTATTGAAGCACAGCCAGTGGCAGTTCGCATGCAACACTGCTGGAAACAATTAAGATCTGAAAAGCTGTTGTGTACAGAATATTAATATTCTTTACTATCCTTAATCCCATGACTTTCTCCCATATTAATGAACAGTTATCCATCCTCTACCCAAAATTAATTGACACATTTATTAACCATGTTTTGTGGGAGGTTGTTTCACACATCTACTGTCGCATGGAAATTACTTGATATTTAATAATGAAATTACTGAAATATATTGAAATATATTCAAGAGTCAAGTGAGTTGAATTGTCATATGTACTGGCAACGGAACAACAACGCTCCTGCTTGCTGCAGCTTAACAGGCCTGTTAATGCAATAACACACATATAAACATAGAATAAACAGTAATACAAACAATTAATAATCAGTAATACTACATAACCAGTGCAAAACTGAAGTGTGTTGTGCAACTAAAACAAAGTCCATAGTAGATCATAGTTGCTGAGGTAGGGTTGGAGTGCAGTGTTCGAGAACTAGATCGCAGCTGGGAAGGAGCTGTTCTTGCTCCTGTACCTTCTTCCAGATGGTAATAGTGAGATGAGTGCATCACCAGAGTGCTGTGGGTCTATGATTATATTAGCTGCCTTTTTAAGGCAGTCTCCTTTAGATCGCTTTGATGATGTGGAGGTCAGTACCCATGATGGACCAAGCACTTTCTGTAAGCTCCTTCATTCCTGGACATTTGAGTTACCAAACCAGACATGATGCCATTAAGTCAGTAAGCTCTCTACCATGCACCATCAATAAAGTATTCAGCAACATATCAAATCTCCTCTATCTTTGAAGGAATTAGAAGTGTTGATGAGCTTTCTTATTGATTTCATTGATGGCCCAGGAAAGATCTTCAGAGATATGTACACCCAGGAACTTGAAGCCATTCCCCAACAACCCTCACCAACTTCTACAGATGCGCCACAGAAAGCATTTTATTTATTTGTATCACAGCATGGTTTGGGAACAGTTCCTTCCAAGACTACAAGATTTTGCAGAGAGTTGTGTGTATAGCCCGGACCATCACACAAACAAAATTCCCTTCCATTGACTCATTGTACACTTCATGCTGCATCACCAAGGTCACTAGCATAATCAAGGGGCAGTCTAGCCCTGGTCATTCCTTCTTCTTCCCTCTCCTTTCAGGAATCTTCTGACATTGGCCTCAGAAACTGTGATTGAGGGGTCGCTGGGGGTTGTGTGAGCTTGAGAAGGGACAATAATGTTCTCCCTTATGAAGTAAGCATAGAGAGCATTGAGCTTGTCCAGGCTGATAATTTGCTATCATTTGAGCTACTACTTGGTTTCGCCTTATTGGAAGCAATGACCTGGATCGCTAGATTTAAATGCCCGAGATATGGTCCTCAGTAGATAGCAATCCTCCTGGTCCATCCATTGCTTCTGGTTAGGGAACACGGATGGTCTTTGTGGAGACAGCCTCTTCCACATTTCCTTATAAAATCAGTAATAACCATGGCTAAATTGCTCAGGTCCATTACCAAGCCCTTGAAGACTATCCAGCCTACCGACTCCAAGCTGCCGCGGAGTCATTCGTCTGATTCCATGACCAGCTTCATGTAATCTTCTCCAGTGGAGCTGTGCTCTGCAGTTGCTGCCTACAAGCAGGATGAAGGAGCACAGTCAGAAGGACTGGCTTAGCAAAGTGAGAGCAAGAGATGAAGCAATGGGCATCTTTGATGGTGGAGTTGCAATGGTTGAGAGTATTTGATCCCATAGTGTGGCGGGAAACATGCTGGTGGTAGTTAAGAAGTGACTTCTTCAAACTAGCCTTGTGGAAGTCCCAGACTATGATGGGGAAGTTGGAAGGGTATCCCATCTTGAGTTGTTGACCACAGCGAGCAGCTCTTCCAGTGCTAGATGAGCAACTGCCTAGGATGGGATTTTGACTGCAATCGTGATGATAGAGGTTAATGTCCTTGGGATATAGAAGGGATGACACTTCATTGCTGGATGGTCCAGCTGTGGAGAGCTGGAATTTGTCTAAACTACTATTCTGATCATTATGAAGAGTTTACCGCAAAGCAGATGCCATTGCCTATCCCTTTTCACAATGACGCCATCCATTCCATGAGATGAATCAAGAAACCTTTTTGCTGAGTGGCTGATTCTGGAGAGCTGGGTGTGTCATGTTTCTGTAACATAGGGAATTCCCTCACGTCCCTTTGGTAAACATGGCTGAAGAAGAAATTCTCAAGAATCTTTGTGGGAATTGAATATGATTTGCACCAGAGAAGGAATGGGTGACGTTCCGGGTCAAGACCCTTCTTCATGGATGGAGAACATTTGACCCATTGAGCCCTCACCAGCTTTAAGTAGGTGCAATCCTATATGAAATAAACGTATTTGTCTTGTCCCCATAGCCTTGAAAATTATTTCCTTTCAAATACTTATCCAATTTTCAGATATTTTTTCAGAACCTGCCTCCACTTTTTACATAACGGGTGATGAGATTAAATATAGTCAGGAAGAAAAAGGAAGTATATGTCAGGTTTAGGTAGGGCATCACACAGGGCTTATGAGTAATATAAAGAGTGTAGGAAAGAATTCAAAGTGGGCAATTAGAAGGGCCAAAAGGGGCCATGAAATGTGATTGGCAAGTCGGATTAAGGAAAATCACAAGGTTCTTTTTGCATATGGTAAAAACGAGATGATGTCCAGGATGGACCTCTTAAAGATAAAGAATGGAACTTAAATTGGAGGAAGACACAAAATACTGGAGTAACTCAGCAGGACAGGCAGCATACCTGGAGAGAAGGAATGGGTGACGTTTCGGGTCAAGACCCTTCTTCAGACTGAATTGGAGGATGTAGGTGAGGTGCTGAACAAATACTTTGCATCTGAATCACTGAGGAGAAGGAGGATAGTGAGGTCAGTGTGGGGAATACAAATATGCTAGGGCAGTTTGACATTGAGAAGGAGGTGCAGCTGATGCTCCTGAAGAGAATTAGGGTGCATAAATCCCCAGGGCCTGAGCAGATCTATCCCAGATTATTGAGGGAGGCAAGAGAGGAGATTGTGGGGATCTTGATGAGGATGTTTGTATCTTGTGACTAGTAGTGTTCCACAGGTATCTGTGCTGGGTGGAGTTCTGTAGGGATCTGTGCTGGGACTTCTGCTGTGTGTGATTATATATATAATCACACATAAATATAAATAACTTGGACATAAATGTAGCTGGATTGATGTATAAGTTTATTGATGACACCAAAATTGGAGGAGTTGCAGACAATGAGGAAGGCTGTCAGAAGATGCAATGGGATATAAATCAGCTGCAGAAATGGATGAAGAAATGGCATATGGAGTTTAATCTAAGTAAGTCTGAGGTGTTTCACTTTGGGAGGTTGAATGTAAGGGAGGGTATACAGTTAATGGCAAAACCCATAGCAACATTAACGTGCAGAGGGATCAAGGAGTCCAAGTGGAGAGGGTGATAAAGAAGGCTTATGGTGTGCTTGACATCATTGCTCAGGCCATTGAGTATAAGAGTCAGGAAGTTATGGTCAAAAATACTATGGTTAGGCCACATTTGGAGTGTTGCCTACAGTTCTGATCATTCCTATTACAGGAAGGATGTGAAGGCATTGGAGAGGGTGCAGAGGAGGTTTAACAATATGCTGGCTGGATTAGATTATTTCAGCTACAGGGAGAGGAGAACATGCAAGCACCATACAGATAATATCAAAGGTCAGGGTTGAACTCAAATCACAAGAGTTGTGAATGTGCAGCTCTATTAGCTGTGCTGCTGTGCCACCCCAGTAAGTTTTAGAGTTCTGCATATATTGAAAATAGTAATACTTTGGTGCCAAATTAGGTAAACAATAAAATATGACTAGAAAATAACAAATGCAAAATCATTGTTTGAGGCTTCAGTCATGGCAAAAATTGAGATATAACATTACTACTTATATTTTCTGTCCAGCACATGGTGGTAGTAAAGTTCTCTACCATATGAGAACCCCTGCATGACATTAGCAATCATCCCTGGCACTGGAAATTGACTGAGAAAACTTGTGTTTCCATTGTATTTCCCCGCTTTGAAATCAATATTATGTGCTTATGCTCTCAAGGTTAAAGCCCATCTTTGAATGTTTGAGAAATCACTTCAGGCACTGGTTTCATTTCATAGAATGGGGAAATCATTGAAATTAGTTTGTATTCTACGCAAAGCGATGTCATGTAGCTTCGGAGACACTACACGATAAAAGTGATGCCCAGATTGTCTTTAACAACTGGCTGTATATTCTCTGTGCTGCAGATAGTGATTTAGACAGAAATCCTATCAGCATTTGATAGTTATCTTCCATTCAATGAGCTAACACAGCACCAATGAATGTTATAAAATGACGTGTCACACAAGAAGAAGATTTATCTGACACTAGAGTATAATCTTATCAACCCACTATGGTAATTCTTTGGAATGTGCAAAAACCTTTCTTAAAATTCAAACAACTTCCAATTTGCATCCTTTTGCAGCCGTTTGGGCAAGAGAGCTGAGATTTGGCAAGAATTTGTTATTATAATTCAACAATCCCAAATATGCATTCAGCTGAAATATAGTAGCTAGAGCAGGAGAATAGGTAATAGCATTTTACTTTTCCATCAATTAGGCACAGTCCTTTAACATCCACCTAATATCCCAAGTAATTTATCTCATCCACCAAGAACCTATATTTCTCATTAAACACATGCCAAGCTTTTCAGATTATCCAGCTGTTTGAATCTCAGAGCTCCTGCAACCAAGGTATCATCCAAGTGTACAGCAACTCTGGGAATGCCTTGTAGCAACCCATCCATAGTTCTCTGATAGATAGTCAGTACAGACAAAATTCTGAAGGGTAGTCAGTTCGATGTGCCACAAGGCCTTGTTTATTATTGTAATCATGTTCCCCCTTAGCCTAGTTCAGTAACACACTGTCAAGCACTGGACCGCTAAACTTTACTTTTGGAAACAATAATGAATCCCCTACACAATACCTAGCACCGCGGGTTCAATTCTTGTCTCTGCCTGTCCAAGCCCTTCAGTCTCATGCAGGCAGACACCTTCAAAAGGTCATGCAGTCCCAAGTGCCCTTCCATAAGATCAACAACGATCCACGTGGGGGTTACCTTTTATAGGTCATCGAACTCTGTGGGGCAGAACTACATGGGGGTGGTGCCCCTACAAACCAATCACACATATCGATTATATTAAAGGGTTATTGACAGTTCCCCAACCCAATTATAAAGTGTCCCATTACAATGTTTCCACAGAATCTTCTGGAAGGAAGTCAATTAATCAAATAATGCAACATTTTCCCAGGTAATGTAAACAATCAAAACAAGGCTTTACACTTCAGCCAATCATCAAACAGCAGCACAAATATCCTGCAACATTATTAACAGTATTTACAATCCCTTTGCAGCCAGCCAATCCTGATCATGCACCTGCAACACCTTTGAGCTCCTCTGCAGTCATCATACATTTTAACAATAAAGAGGGCATCTGGATCTTTCCCCATCATATTCCTGCATATCAAACTAGGGCTCAGACTAGCTGGCGCCATTCACAGCCTGTAACTTTCCATAGACAGAGGCCAAAGCAGGCCCTACAGATGCACAGATCCTCCATTTTATAGTATTTTTAAGTTGGTCAATATTAACATTATGACAGTCAAAATCTTGTCAGATTGATTGATCCTCTAACACTACCTGTAATATGATTGCCTTGTATCCAACATAATGAACTACTGCCATCCAGAAAAAAGTACAAACGAGTGTCCTATTCTCGGAATGGGATACAATTCCCGATATGAGTCTTGATTAAGTCAGCTTGCAATCTAGACAAATCCTGATGGATCACCGACTTGCTTTAGCAGTGGCGACATGGTGGTGCAGTGATAGAGTTGCTGCCTTACAGCGCTTGCAGCGCCAGAGTCCCGGGTTCATCCCGACTATGGGTGCTGTCTGTACGTAGTTTGTACATTCTCCCCGTGGCCGCGTGGGTTTTCTCTGAGACCTTCGGTTTTCTCCCACACTCCAAAGATGTACAGATTTGTAGGTTAAATGGCTTGGGTTTGTATACTTGGTATAAGTGTACATTGTCCCTAATGTGTGTAGGCTTGTGTTAATGTGTGGAGATCGCTAGTCAGTATGGGCGAAGGGCCTGTATCTGTGCTGTATCTCTAAACTAAACTAAACTAAACTAAGCAGTGGCATAATAGAGTATTTAGCAGGTTCAGTTACTTCATCACTAACAAATCTGTCCATTTCCAACCCAAATTTTGGTGAAGCATTGGGATCAGCATAAACTTGGGCTTGAGTGGAGAGGATGTTTCCAATAATGAGAAAGTCTAGGACCAGAGGGCACAGCCTCAGAATAAAAGGACCTTTAGAATAGAGATAAGGAGGAATTAATTTAACCGGAGGGTAGTGAATCTCTGGAATTCATCTGTGGAGGCATAGAAACATAGAAAATAGGTGCAGGAGTAGGCCATTTGGCCCTTCGAGCCAACACCGCCATTCAATATGATCATGGCTGATCATCCAAAATCAGTACCCTGTTCCTGCTTTTTCCCAATATCCCTTGATTCCTTTAGCCCTAAGAGCTAAATCTAACTCTCTCTTGAAAAAAATCCAATGAATTGGCCTTCACTGCCTTCTGTGGCAGAGAATTCCACAGATTCACAACTCTCTGGGTGAAATAGTTTTTCCTCATCACAGTCCTAAATGGCCTATCCCTTATCCTTAAACTCTGACCTCTGGTTCTGGACTCCCCCAACATCGGGACCATCTTTCCTGCATTTAGCCTGTCCAATCCTATAAGAATTTTATGTTTCTATAAGATCCCCTCTCGTCCTTCTAAATTCCAGTGAATACAAGCCCAGTCGACCCGTTCTTTCATTATATGCCAGTCCCGCCATCCTGGTGAACCTTCGCTTCACTCCCACAATAGCAATAATCTTCCTCAAATTAGGAGACCAAAGCTGCACACAATACTCCAGGTGTGCTGTCATCAGGGCCCTGTACAACTCCAGTAGGACGTCCTTGCTCCTAAACTTAAATTCTTTCGCAATGAAGGTCGACATGCTTCACTGCCTGCTGTACCTACATGCTTACTTTCAGTGACTGATGTACAAGGATACCCAGGTCTTATTGCACCTCCCCTTTTCATAATCTGACACCATTCAGATAATAATCTGCCTTCCTGTTCTTGCCATCATTCACTTTCATGACAATTGGTGTTAAATTTTTCATTAAACATTGTGAACACTTTTTTTTTTTTTTTAACTTTATTTTTATTAGAAGTACGGTAAATTACAATCCTACACAACACATATATCTTAATACATTTTTTGTACCGCTTCATTTTTTTTGAGCTTTAAGAAAAAGGTAGAAGTAAGGAAAGTAAAGAAAGTGCAAGAGAGTCGTGCAGTGCAAGAGTGTTGGGAAAAGAAAGCCCCTTAGGAAAGAAGTTAGAGAAGGAAGTAAAGTGAGAAAATAGACCCTAGAAAAGAAAGAGAGAGAAAATAGAAACAATCGCTCTATTATAACATTAAACTCCGCAGAAAGGGGACTACCAACCAAGTCTGTTTTGTTATTTTACCTCCCGTTACCAGGTCCTGATACCACTTATTTATATATTTGTTTTGTTTTTTTTAATTACTATTGCACCTCATACTTGTAATAGATCCAGAAACATAGACCACGTCTTTTGGAATTGGTCTGCTTTACCTGCTAGGAGGAATCTCATCTCTTCCAAATGTAATGTTTCAAACATATTTGATATCCACATTTTTATTGTTGGTGTCGGCGCATTTTTCCAGAATTTAAGTATAAGCTTTTTTCCCATTATTAGCCCGTAATTAAATAAATTCCTCTGAAACACATTTAATTCAGGGTTATCTTCCGATATTCCGAAGATAATCCATTCTGGTTTTGGTACCAGTTTTATTTTGATCAATTTTGAAAAAATATCAAATATTTCATACCAGAATTTTTGGATTTTTGTACAAAAAACAAAAGAGTGCGCTATGGTAGCTTCTTGACACAGGCATTTATCACAGATTGGTGAAACATTAGGGAAGATTTTATTTAATTTAGTTTTTGAATAATATAATCTATGTAATGTTTTAAATTGGATGAGCGTATGTCGTACGTTGATCGAACATTTATGCACCTGTAGTAAATGTTTATCCCAGGTCTCTTTTGAGATTTTTATAGCTAATTCTTGTTCCCAATCTTTTCTAATTCCATCTGTTGTGGGTATTTCTATGTTTAAAATGATATTATATAGGTACGATATTAAATTAGCTGATTCCGCCTTGGTCTTCATTGCTTCATCCAATAAGTCGGAAGGCATATCATGATAGTCTTTTGTGTGTTTTTTCAGATAATCACAAATTTGAAGGTATTTAAAATATTGGTTATTTTTCAAATTATATTTCAGTTGTAGTTGTTGAACATTGTGAACACTTACACTTTATTACAGTCTTCAATTGTTTTCTTTAAGGTATAAGAATGGTGGAAAATTAAGATATTTCAAACATCTTGGCAGGACAAATCAAAATAGGACGTACATGGTAAATGGTAGTGAATTGAGGAATGCAGTTGAACAGAGGGATCTAGGAATAACTGTGCATAGTTCCCTGAAAGTGGAATCTCATGTAGATAGGGTGGTAAAGAAAGCTTTTGGTATGCTAGCCTTTATAAATCAGAGCATTGAGTATAGAAGTTGGGATGTAATGTTAAAATTGTACAAGGCATTGGTGAGACCAATTCTGGAGTATGATGTACAATTTTGGTCGCCCAATTATAGGAAGGATGTCAACAAAATAGAGAGAGTACAGAGGAGATTTACTAGAATGTTGCCTGGGTTTCAGCAACTAAGTTACAGAGAAAGGTTGAATAAGTTAGGTCTTTATTCTCTGGAGCGCAGAAGGTTAAGGGGGGACTTGATAGAGGTCTTTAAAATAGACAGAGTTGACGTGGACAAGCTTTTCCCATTGAGAGTAGGGAAGATTCAAACAAGAGGACATGACTTGAGAATTAAGGGACAGAGGTTTAGGGGTAACATGAGGGGGAACTTATTTACTCTGAGAGTGGTAGCTGTGTGGAATGAGCTTCCAGTGGAAGTGGTGGAGGCAGGTTCGATTTTATCATTTACAAATAAATTGGATAGGTATATGGATGGGAAAGGAATGGAGGGTTATGGTCTGAGTGCAGGTAGATGGGACTAGGGGAAAATAATTGTTCGGCACGGACTTGTAGGGCCGAGATGGCCTGTTTCCGTGCTGTAATTGTTATATGGTTATATGGTTATTATCTTCCTTTAATTTTCTCAAATTTCCTACACGATATGTCAATGTGCCATGTCAAACCACATATGTGACATTTTTCATACATGAAACAACATTCAAACTACATATGTTTCCCTCCACAGAGTTAGAAGGCTTTGTTTCCCTTTTTAAAATGGTACTGGGGTTTGCTTCAAAAAGTATTTTGCCACTGGTCGACCGTGCATGCTATAACATGAAACAGCTGGTCTCAGCTGGCAAATCCTGCATGCTTTTGTTACTGTTCCCTCTGGTAAATTTTCAGTGCAGTCTCATAGGTCAAATTCAACTCTGATAACAACTACTGAGTATCATTGAGCCCGTATTGTAACCTAACTCTTTGCAACTGAAAAATAACATTGCTATTATTATAGTCCTGTTATAACTTCCATAAATCAGCTACACACTCAAGTTTAGGTTCAGCTTTATTATTGACACATGTACCAAATTATAGTCAAAATCTATGTGTTGTATGCGCCAAATCAAGTATACAATACAAAATGACTATAAAATGACAAATGGAAAATCATTGTGGGAGGTTTCAGTCATGGAAAAAATAGAAGAGAAAATGGAAATATAACATTACAACTTATATTTTCTGTCCAGCACAAGTATAATAGGTATACCAAAGAGAAAGATACAGAGTGCAGAATATAGTTTTCAGCATTGCAGCGTACAGTTTCAGTGGCAAAGTCCCATTCCGCAATGACGTAGAGGAGAATTGGTCAACACCCAAGCTGAAGGAAGAGCAGTTCAAAAGCCTGACATTGGAGGGAAAAAAGCTGTTCCTGCTCTGGTGGTGTGTGCTTTCAAGCTTCTGTATAATCTGCCCAACAGAGAAGAAGGAATGGCATGGGAAGGGAAGGTCTTTGATTATATTGGCTGCTTTCCTGAGGCAGTGTGAGGTGTAGATAGAGTCAATAGGAGTCTGGTTGTGATGGACAGGGCTATATCCAACAATTCTCTGCAGTGTTGGAGAGAGCTGTTCCCAAACCAAGCTGTAATAATTTCTCATTCTTCTCCAGAAGTTTGTAAGAATCATTGGAGGTAAGGTGAATTTCCTCAGTCTCCTGAAGAAGTAGAGGCATTGCTTCAATGGGATTGGTCCACAGCATAGTGTGATACAGTGTGGAAACAGGCCCTTCAACCCAACTCGCCCACACCGGCCAACATGTCCCAGCTACACTAGTCCCACCTGCTTGCGCTTGGTTCATATCCCTCCAAACGTGTCCCATCCATGTACCTGTCTAAATGTTTCTTAAACGTTGGGATAGTCCCAGCCTCAACTACCTCCTCTCGAAGCTTGTTCCATACACCCCCAACCACCCTTTGTGTGAAAAAGCTATCCCTGAGAATCCTATTCAATCTTTTACCCTTCACCTTGAACCTATGTCCTCTGGTCCTCGATTCCCTTACTCTGGGCAAGACAGTCGGTGCATCTATTCGATATATTCCTCTCAGGATTTTATACACCTCTATGAGATCACCCCTTGTCCTCCTGTGCTCCAAGGAATAGAGATCCAGCCTACTCAACCTCACCTTATAGCTCAGACCGTCTAGTCCTGGCAACATCTTCAATCTTCTCTGAACCCTTTCAAGCTTGACAATATCTTTCCTATAACATGGTGCCCAGAACTGAACACAATATACTAAATGCCGTCTCACCAACGTCTTATACAATTGTAACATGAATTGTAACATGACCACCCAACGTCTATACTCAATACTCTGACTGATGAAGGCCAATGTGCCTAGAGCCTTTTTGACCACCTTATCTACCTGTGGCTCGCCCTTCAAGGAACCCTTCACCTGCACTGCTAGATCCCTCTGCTCTACCACACTCCACAGAGGCCTACTGTTCATTGTGTAGGTCCTGCCCTTATTAGACATCCAAAAATGCAACACCGCACATTTCTCTGTATTAAATTCCATCAACCATTCCTCAGCCCACCTGGTCAATCGATCAAGATCCTGCTGCAACCATCTTTCACAACCATCTTCACTATCATTAATGCAATCATCTTCACAGATCATTAGTAATATATACAGTGCATTCAAAAAGTATTCAGACCCCTTCACTTTTTCCACATTTTGTTACGTTACAGCTTTCTAAAATGGATTTAAAATCATTTTTCTTATCATCAATCTACACACAATACCCCCATAATAAAAAAGCGAAAACAGGTGTTTAGAAATTTTTGCAAAGTAATTGAAAAGAAATAACTGAAATATCACATTTACAGAAGTATTCAGTAACTTTACTCAGTACTTTGTTGAGGCACCGTTAGCAGCGATTACAGCCTCAAGTCTTTTTGGGTACGACGCTACAAGCTTGGAACACCTGTTTTTGGGTAATTTCTTCCATTCTTCTCTGCAGATCCTCTCAAGCTCTGTCAGGTTGGATGGGGAGCGTCGATGCACAGCTATTTTCAGGTCCCTCCAGAAATGTTCGATCAGGTTCAAGTTCAGGCTCTGGCTGGGCCATTGAAGGACATTCACAGACTCGTCACAAAGCTACTCCTGCATTGTCTTGGCTGTGTGATTAGGGTCTTTATCCTGTTGGAAGGTGAATGTCTGCCCCAGTCTGTGGTTCTGAGCGCTTTGGAGCAGGTTTTCAACAAGGATCTCTCTGTACTTCACTCCGTTCATCTTTTCCTCGATCCTGACTAGTCTCCCAGTTCCTGCCACTGAAAAACATCCTCACAGCATGATGTTGCCGCCCACCACATGGGACGACAGATAGCACAATGGGCTAAGAGTTCGGCTGGCGACCGGAAGGTAGCCGGTTCAAATCCCGCTTGGAGTGCATACTGTCGTTGTGTCCTTGGGCAAGACACTTCACCCACCTTTGCCTGTAATGGAACGTTACAGCGGCAGGCGCGGGCACACCGCGACGCCCTGTGTCTCCCTTTCAAGGGAGATGCTAAAAATGCATTTCGTTGTCTCTGTAATGCATTTCGTTGTCTCTGTACTGTACACTGACAATGACAATAAATTGAATAATTTCATTTCATTTCATTTCACCATGCTTCACCGTAGGTATGGTATTGGCCAAGTGATGAGCGGTGCCTGGTTTCCTCCAGACGTGTCGCTTGGCATTCAGGCTAACGAGTTCAATCTTGGTTTCATCAGACCAGCGAATCTTGTTTAGGTGCCTTTTGGAAAACTCCAAGTGGGCTATCATGTTCCTTTTAATGAGGAGTGTCTTCCGTTTGGCCACTCTACCATAAAGGCCTGATTGGTGGCGTGCTGCAGATATAGTTGTCCTTCTGGAAGTTTCTCCCATCTCCACAGAGGAACTCTGGAGCTCTGTCAGAGTGACCATCGGGTTCTTGGTCACTTCCCTGAATGTGTTAGTAAGTCTCTATTCTAAGGCCCTTCTCCCCGATTGCTCAGTGTGGCTGGGCGGCCAACTCTATTAAGACTCCTGGTGGTTCCAAAGTTCTTCCATTTAAGAATGACGGAGGCCACTGTGCTCTTCGGGACCTGCAATGCTGCAGAAATTGTTTTTATACCCTTCCCCATATCTGTGTCTCGACACAATCCTGTCTCAGAGGTCTACGAACAATTCCTTCATCTTCATGGCTTGTTTTTTGCTCTGATATGCACCGTCAACTGTGGGGCCTTATATAGACAGGCGCCTTTCCAAATCATGTCCAATTTAATATACCACTGATGGACTCCAATCAATTTGTAGAAACATCTCAAGGATAATCAATGGAAACAGGATGAACCTAAGCTCAATTTTCAGTGTCATAGCAAAGGGTCTGAATATTTATGTAATTGTGATATTTCAGTTATTTCTTTTTAATTACTTTGCAAAAATGTCTAAACCCCTGTTTATGCTTTTTTTTATGGGGTATTGTGTGTAGATTGATGATAACATTGAATGTAATCCATGTTAGAATAAGGCTGCAACATAACAAAATGTGGAAAAAGTGAAGGGGTCCGAATACTTTCTGAATGCACTGTATGCCAAGGAACATCTCAACCATCTCCACTTTGACACCAGCGAAGTTGATTGGAGCAAGTACTCCGCCATGCTGCCTGATCTTGAAACTATCTCCTTCATCTTTCTGACAGTGAGGGAGAGGTTGTCGGCCTAACATCTTGTTACTAAGTTAAATATCTTTATTCCTGCACTCTGTCTCGTCATTGTTCATAATCCAGTCCACCAGTCATCTACAAACTTTGGCTGCACAGTGGTGTGTGTGTAGGGACAGGGGCAGAAAATCCCAGGGGGGCGGGGGGGGGGGGGGGGGGTCAGGGGGGACACGCCACCCCCCCCCCCCCCCCCCCAATTTGAGAGGTGGGGGACGATCCCCCCGTTTTTTTTGTAATCCAGATTTCAAAACTCGGTGAAATCTCCGTTTTCCGTGAGACAGTAGGGGTGGGACTGCTGATCGAAGGCGCCGATTGGATGAGAGAAACGTTGGTCAACAGGCAATGGGGGTGGGACCATGATAATTCAGCGCGATGATTGGAGGAGGGAAGTGTCGGTCAGAAGCGGAAGTAGGAGGGGTGGGACTGAGGATAGAGCGCGGTGATTGGAGGAGGGAGACGTCTGTGGGGCAAAGATCAGAGCGGATCTTGATTTGCATGCCCAGGTCAAGCACAAAACCCTTGGCAGCCCTGGACACAGACCTGCGCCTCATCCGCGGCCAGGATCGATCCCGGGTCTCCGGCACTGCAATCGCTGCCGCACCGCCACTGGACCATCCGCGTCCCTACCCGAGTGCCCTCGTCCCTCCCCCCCACCATACCCGGGGGTGTCCAGAGACGTCGGGAGTCAGACGGGAGCGGTGCCCACAGCCAGCGGCAGCACAGAGAAGCAGCGCTAAACCCAGCTCAACTCTGCCTACCAATGATGTCCCAGGATTTCAGCCAGCATGGAGAAGCAGTGTTAGCTCCATGGCTCCGGACTGGTGTCCCGTCAGTCAAGGCAGGGCTGTAGGTTAAACCGGCGACACAGGCAGAGTTGAGCTGCATTTAGCGTTGCTTCTCCGAGCTGGCTGTGGGCCTTACGTTAATTACCATCCATAGGGCCCATGGCTGAAGCCTCTGAAGTCTTGTGTGTGTGTGTGTGTGTGTGTGTGTGTGTGTGTGTGTGTGTGTGTGTGTGTCTGTGTGTGTGTGAGTGTGTGTGTGTGTGTTGGTGTGTGTGTGTGTGTGTGTGTGTGTGTGTGTGTGTGTGTGTGTGTGTGTGTGTGTGTGTGTGTGTGTGTGTGTGTGTGTGTGTGTGTGTGTGTGTGTGTGTGTGTGTGTGTGTGTGTGTGTGTGTGTGTGTGAGTGTGAGTGTGTGTGTGTGTGTGTGTGTGTGTGTGTGTGTGTGTGTGTGAGAGTGTGAGTGTGAGTGAGTGTGTGTGTGTGTGTGAGTGTGTGTGTGTGTGAGTGTGTGAGTGTGAGTGTGTGTGTGTGTGTGTGTGTGTGTGTGTGAGTGTGAGTGTGTGTGTGAGTGTGTGTGTGTGAGTGTGCGCACATGTGTGCGCGGCTGCCAAGAAATTGTGTCCCCCCTGTCCCCCGGTCCCCTCCATGTTTTGATAGAGATTTCCGTGCCTGTGTAGGGAATATAGGAGGAGACTGAGAATTTATTGTCACGAGGCACCGGCGTTGAGAATTATTGTGAAGGTTGTTTGTCAACTATCCTCACGAATTGTAGTCTATGGGTCATAAAGTCAAGGATCAAGTGGCAAGATGATAGTGCTAATTCCTTGGTCCAGGAGTTGGTAGGTACATTTGGATGAGATTATATGTTATAGGGTAAACTATAGTCAATAAATATGAGTTTGCCATTGATGTCCTTGTTGTGTAGATGTTACAGAGATGAATCTAGGGCCAAGGGGATGGCATCCGTAGTGGGCCTGTTTTGATGGTAACCAAACTGCAGTGGATCAAGATTGTCCAGGAGGCTGGAGTTAACGTGCGTCATCACCAGTCTCTCAACACACTTTGTGCTGGTGAATGTCAGAGCCACTGTACAGCAATCATTATGGCATACTACCTTCCTGTTCTTTGCTACCTTACTCAGCCATATTTTTGTGGGATTTGGGGTTCTCACAGAGAGCTGTGAATCTCTGATTCTCTCCCCTTCAGAACTGCAGGTGTTAGGGGAGGAGGGGGGGGGGGGGGGAAGGAGGGGTGAGGGGAGTCAGTCTACCCCACGACAGAAGGGGGGAGGGGGGAGTTGTACAGTTTGATAGCCACAAGGAAAAAGGATCTCCTGTGGCATTCTGTACTGCATCTTGGTGGAACCAGTCTGTTGCTGAAGTTATCCCTCCGGTGTGTCATGGAGGGGGTGAGCTGTATTGTCCAGGATGCTCCGCAGTTTGAAGAGCATCATCACCTCCAAAACCACCTCCCATGAACCCAACATAATGTCAATTGATGTATAATGTCAAAGGATCATATGTAATATTGATACAATTGAATGAATAATTCAAAATGTTTCTTATCCTCACATGAGCATATTTCAGGGTGGGGGTGGAGGAGGAGATATTATCAATATTAGTGGTACACATAAATGCTGGAGAAACTCAGCGGGTACAGCGGCATCTATGGAGCGAAGGAAATAGGCAATGTTTCGGGCCGAAACCCTTCTTCAGACCATTAGTACCTAGAGTCTTTGAATGGATCTGATGGATATAAACATACCTCTGAATGGCAAATTCTGCAATATTTCTGAAAATTGCATTCCTTCATCATTAATGTATTTCACTGGTTGAGATAAAGATCTAATTAAAGTATGACATATCACCTGCTGACATATCAGATAACTTTTCATTGGGTATGGTCTCCAGTAATTGGCACTGCCAAATGAGCTGTGGCTTTTACTCCATTTTCATTAAATATTTACCAATCTATTGTATTATTTCAAAAAGGACATTGAACACTATCCAATTGCAACATTACACCAGGAGAGGTTTAATATTCCTATTCCATGTTTGTTAGTCGTTTATCTCTTAGTCCGGGGTCCCAATTAATCTTTATAGAACTTGGATAGTCATAAAGTTAGCCCATGGTCTTGCACATCACCATTGACTTTGGCAAGCTTTCACATATTCTGTTGGCATGGTGCTGAATATCACTGTAGTTATTGTCCTCGCACCTCTCTCAGCTTTTACTTGTCTGACCATTTTATTTCTGGTTTATTGAATTTTTCCATGATCATTATAACCTAATTCCCCACAGTACTTTAATTTGCCATCCATTTGCTCATTTAGAGTAGGTTTACAGCAAATACAATTACCTTGCTGCCTTTAGGTTTACTCATTTCTACCATCCCCTTTAACAGCATTACATTAATCTATTATGGTTTTCTGTTGATTTATGTCAATAATAAGACCTAAATGTCTTCAATAATATTATTCCATTACAAACCATGCTGAGAACAATTTCTCATGCAGGAGTTCTCATATGGTGCAAAACTTTATTGCCAGCATGTGCTGGACAGAAAATACGAGTTGCAATGTTAAATCTCCATTCATCTTTTTTTGTGCTGACGAATGCCTCACACAATGATTTCCCATTTGATATCTTATATTGCTATTTTATTTGCATTCTTGATTTTGTGCTAAAATATTAATATTTTGGATATGTGAATGGTAGGGTGAAGAATACATTGAACAGAGGGATCACCCACAGGTGGCATATAGGTTGGTAGAAAGCTTTTGGTATGCTACCTTTACAAATCAGAGCAGTGAGTTGAGCTGGTTGTAATATAAAATTGTACAAGGCATTTGAGACCAAATCTGGAATGGGCCAAATCGCCCTGCGCAACAAATTACAAAAACAATGTTCCCTGGGTTTCAATGACTAAGTTGCAGAATATGAATAAGTTAGGCCTTTATTCTCTGGAGCGCAGAAGGTTAAGGGGGGACTTGATAGAGGTCTTTAAAATGATGAGAGGGATAGACATTGATGTGGACAAGCTTTTCCCTTTGAGAATAGGGAAGATTCAAACAAGAGGAGGCAGGTTCGTTTTTATCATTTAAAAATAAATTGGATAGTTATATGGATGGGAAGGGAATGGAGGGTTATGGTCTGAGCGCAGGTATATGGGACTAAGGGGAAAAAGAACTTGTTCGGCACGGACTTGTAGGGCCGAGATGGCCTGTTTCCATGCTGTAATTGTTATATGGTTATATGGTTATATGTGAAGAACTCTAAAACTTCTTGGGTCACCACAGTGGCACGGTTAGTAGAGCTGCACATTCACAACTCCAGTGATTTGAGTTCATGTATAAATTATACATAGCTTATCCAAACCAGCAAAGGGCCAAAGACTGCGCAACAAATTAAAAAACAAGTCCATGGTAATGACAAGTGCAAATGGTGGCCATTAGTTCATAAGTTATTGGAGCAGTTAATTTTTCCCTCAGACTTTTCATTGCTATCTTTCCCTCTCAAACCCATTCTCCCGCCTTCTTCCTGTATTCTTTGGTACCCTTACTAATAAAGAACCTGATTTTAAAATACCCAATGAGCATGCAAAAATACAACTGTCACTGTACCTCAGGGATCTGCCTGGGAAAGAGAGGGAAGTAACACGAAACTAGATGCATGTGAGGACATCAACCTATGGATCTTATACTTGAATGGCGGTGCTTGGCTTGAAGAATCTGGGAATTCTCAGGCCTAGAAGGCAGTGGCACCTATTTCTGGGTTTCTTTGTTTCAATATATTTGTTTGTCATTGCATTAATGTGCCAGTACAGTCACACCAACAAAGAATGTCATTGTTCCATTCCTGGTACATATGACAATTAAACACTCTTGTCACTTGACTTAACACTTGATAGTCATTTGAAACACCAAGGCACGTTCAACATGATCAGTCATTTTTTTTTCACTGAATCTCGATAGATATGACAATAATAAACCTAATACCAACACCAATAGAAGACTGTAGATCAAATGAATGGGGTGGAAGTTTGCAACCTTCACATGGTCCACCATGTTTCGACCAATGCAATCAACGCAACATGCACAAACTTACAAACATGTCTACCAATGACCTCCATTTAGGCTGTGCACGCCATACGCAAGAAGAAGAAGAAATGAATATAAATGGGGTGTAGAATGGATACATAAACTGATCAGCAAGGGCATGGTGGGCTAAAGGGCCTGCTTCTGTGTTGTATATAACTCTATTACTCGAAGATAGAATGAATATATTTATTTGTTTATACAGGGCTGTTCATTTCTTTCCTTTTAAACAGAGATGTGTATTACATGCCAATTAACTGCATGGGAAGGTGCTTCCTTAAAGATTATGTCACTGATTTATATCTTGCAAAGTTATTAACAGAATCTTTGCAGTTCAATTGAAGACTGATTGCCATGAATAAAGGTCATATTTACTTGATGCGCTCAGGCATAGTCAGATTATATAAATCAAAACAATAGAATGCAAGAAACATGTACACTACTTTAGAGAGCTGAACCTATAGGCGATTGAGTCCCTGTGCCGTAAAGGTGATGAATTTGGGGCAGTCCTACAAGAAACTCCAATGCATTTTATGTAAGGTACACAATGTTGTCACGAGGAGACGGAAATGGATGGATGGAGTAAATGTTTGAGGTGGTAGATGTAGTGCTATTCAAGCAGTCTGTTTTGCTCTAGATGATATCCGATTTCATGAATGTTGTTCTATGAGATTCAAAGAAGAAACTATGAGAATCAAAGAAGAGGAAGTATTGACACTTTTGAGAAATATAAAAGTGGATAAGTCTCCAGGTCCGGACAGGATATTTCCTAGGACGTTGAGGGAAGTTAGTGTAGAAATAGCAGGGGCTATGACAGAAATATTTCAAATGTCATTAGAAACGGGAATAGTGCCGGAGGATTGGCGTACTGCGCATGTTGTTCCATTGTTTAAAAAGGGGTCTAAGAGTAAACCTAGCAATTATAGACCTGTTAGTTTGACGTCAGTGGTGGGCAATTAATGGAAAGGATACTTAGAGAAAATATATATAAGCACCTGGATAAACAGGGTCTGATTAGGAACAGTCAACATGGATTGGTGCCTGGAAGGTCATGTTTGACTAATCTTCTTGAATTTTTTGAAGAGGTCACTCAGGAAATTGATGAGGGTAAAGCAGTGGATGTTGTATATATGGACTTCAGTAAGGCCTTTGACAAGGTTCCTCACGGAAGGTTGGTTAAGAAGGTGCAATTGTTGGGTATTAATGGTGGAGTAGCAAGATGGATTCAACAGTGGCTGAATGGGAGATGCCAGAGAGTAATGGTGGATGGTTGTTTGTCAGGTTGGAGGCCAGTGACTAGTGGGGTGCCACAGGGATCTGTGTTGGATCCACTGTTGTTTGTCATGTACATCAATGATCTGGATGATAGTGTGGTAAATTGGATTAGTAAGTATGCAGATGATACTAAGATAGGTGGGGTTGTGGATAATGAAGTAGATTTTCAAAGTCTACGGAGAGATTTATGCCAGTTGGAAGAGTGGGCTGAAAGATGGCAGATGAACTTTAATGCTGATAAGTGTGAGGTGTTACATCTTGGCAGGACAAATCAAAATAGGACGTACATGATAAATGGTAGGGAATTGAAGAATGCAGGTGAACAGAGGGATCTGGGAATATCTGTGCACAGTTCCCTGAATGTGGAATCTCATGTAGATAGGGTGGTAAAGAAAGCTTTTGGTGTGCTGGCCTTTATAAATCAGAGCATTGAGTATAGAAGTTGGGATGTAATGTTAAAATTGTACAAGGCATTGGTGAGGCCAATTCTGGAGTATGGTGTACAATTTTGGTCGCCTAATTATAGGAAGGATGTCAAAAAAATAGAGAGAGTACAGAGGAGATTTACTAGAATGTTGCCTGGGTTTCAGCAACTAAGTTACAGAGAAAGGTTGAACAAGTTAGGGCTTTATTCTTTGGAGCGCAGAAGGTTAAGGGAGGATTTGATAGAGGTCTTTAAAATGATGAGAGGGATAGACAGAGTTGACGTGGATAAGCTTTTCCCATTGAGAGTAGGGAATATTCAAACAAGGGGACATGACTTGAGAATTAAGGAACAGAAGTTTAGGGGTAGCATGAGGGGGAACTTCTTTACTCAGAGAGTGGTGGCTGTGTGGAATGAGCTTCCAGTGAAGGTGGTGGAGGCAGGTTCGTTTTTATCATTTAAAAATAAATTGAATAGTTATATGGACGGGAAAGGAATGGAGGGTTATGGTCTGAGCGCAGGTAGATGAGACTAGGGAAGAATACGTGTTCGGCACGGACTAGAAGGGTCGAGATGGCCTGCTTCCGTGCTGTAATTGTTATATGGTTATATGGTTGTTGGATTTGAACACATTCAAGCATGAGTGAGTGGAACAGAAGTGTGGAGGCCGTCAATGGATATTTTTTAAATGGAATGCTATTTATTTTCATTCAAACCTAGGTTTGAACAAAATTACATTTACTACAGTTTTTATATTAGAAAAAAAAAACAAAAGTAGAGATAGATTCTTGATTAGTATTGTTGTCAGTGGGTATTGGGAGAAGGCAGGAGAATGGGGTTAAGAGAGATAGATCAACCATGATTGAATGTTAGAGTAGACTTGATGGGCTGAATGGCCTAATTCTGCTCCTATTACTTATGACCTTATCATAATGTATGATAGAAAGGGCTTGAGCTGCCTGTTGGGATGTTGGTCTCTTACCACAGAATTCCCAGCCTTTGGCCTTCAGCTGTTGGCATGGTATTTATGGCTGGTCCAGATGGGTTTTCTGGAGACCCCTAGGTTATTGACGGTGATAGTAATGACATGATCAAAAAATCAAAGGTGATGCCTTGTGTTACCAGTATGCATCAAAAAATTGTGGGGAACATAGATATTGTTTTCCACTGGTGGCATAGCCATTTCTCACTGTCAAAGCATATTTATATCATTACCCTACTTAATCCTGACTTTTGGCTCTGCACTATGATGTGGAAAAACTGATAGTTCAAAGAAAAATAACATACAAGATAGAGTGATGTATAAGATAGTAATGTAATACTTTTAACATGACACCGTGACATCAGAGAAGATAGAAGATAAGGGCATTGGCAGTAGATCAAAATGGATGGATTGCACTTCAGATAGTAGTGTTAGGAAAGACATAAAATGAAAATAATGATGATAGACAGTGATTGCGCGTTCAATAATTGTGAAACAGAAAGGTGAATTCGAAAAATAAGTCAACATGACAAAGTATTTTACACTGAATTATTTGTCTAATAAAGTGTTGGATTATTAAAGATTTTAATAAATGGCCTTAAACATTGGCTTCCTTAACAGTGCATTATCCTGTCACTGCTGTTTCAAACATGAGAATCTTTAAAAGGTATGTGGAATAAAACTCAAAAGTCAGCTTCATAATGTATTCTACAGTAAGTTAAAATTCATAGTTGATGTTTTTAATTTAATTGTCCCTATCTTTTCACTTCAACACTGCCTCTCCTGGCCACACACGCTTGTTAATTTGTTCTGCGAGGACATTGGACAAATGTGTGGCGCTGAACAGATAATTAACCTTTCTTTTCAAACCTTAAATTTTCACCTGCCTTTCCTTTGCACTGTTAAGGATCTGCTTTTCCTCATTCAGTTTTCTGTATAAATATCTGTCACAAGTGTGGTACTAAAACAGATAGTAAAGCTTTTAAGCCAAATTGTGGACATTCCAAAAAGACTGTTTATAACTTGTTTTTTATTTACACTGGGTAGACAGACTTACTTTGTACAGAGTAGATTGGCCATAAGTCATGTGCAACATTACAACAGCCTTTACTTGACCTCTTAATCAAGTTTTTTGCCAGTACAAAGAGTGGATATAGATAGGCTTGAGATGAAGTTGGCTCGTTTTTCCTAACCATCTGCGCTTCAAGTACAGACTAAATGTCTGCTAATGGCCCCGTCTTCTGTAATCCATTTATTTTTCTGTGGAAAACAAATGGTGTTATTGGAGCCCTGCACCACAGCTGTGAACTGTTCTGCTGGAACGCTCGCCAAGTTCGTGCAGACAGGATGGTCTCTGTCCGTACTGGAGTGGCAGAACTGCTGACGTTGCCTCATTTGATCCTTGCTTTTTTATTTATCTATAAACTTAACATGTCCCTGAGGGGATGTCTTGACTTGAAGTTTCCTTTGTTGATTGAATGGGCTGCTTTCAGCTCCCTTGCTGGGTGCCAATCAAGCAGCAAGCTAAATGAAATACGATTTGCACCAGGCCTGATAGTATGTTTTAAAACTTGCACACTGTCAGTTAAAAGTTGCAGAGTAAATCAAATTTTCTATAATGTTTTGACCTTTCAGTATGTCATTTACTGGGCACAGTACCAACATATATTCTCAGGCCTATGGCTTTGCAGCTTGGGTACTGATCAGCAGGTACAAATAAACTAGGAGGCTGGGCACCCTGCCAGCTGCTACATAATTGTCAGCCACAGGAATGATGTGCCAAAACTATGGAACTCAATTTTTCTTACATAAATTGACTCGAGCTATTAAAACTCCTTCACAGCAACATTAAGTCTGAAGAGCTGGGGGAGGGGATCGGTGATGTTTGCCAGAAATCAAGTCAAACTTTGGGTGAATTACTTAAAACTGTTCACAAACAACAAATTGGAATAATCTTCACCCCTAAAAAATCTTACACTGTTGGTACTGAATGCAGGAAGTATTATGCATTCAGAAAGCTGGAAGTTTTGATGGGTTGATATAATAATAATAAATTATATTGTATGGCTAATTTTGATTATTTTTGTCAATAATTTTCTCATCTATAAAAATGTCAGTTTATAATCCTTTACATTATTACAATCTTCTTGTATCATTGTTCCTGCTTTCAAATGTATTCCATCTGTGCAAATGACAACAACAACATTTCAAAGTAATTATTCTTGGTCAAAGCATTTGTTTGCAGCCTAAAACGGCATTCTTTATAACAAGGATGCTACAATTACAAGATTGATTATCAGCAGATGGGAATAGAAATGAGTGATTTTTTATTCGGAAATGTTGTAAAGCTATGAGGCTTAGATGTTGGAAAATAAATTCACCATCTTCTTTTTGTGACTCTCTCAGCCACAAGCACAAAAAGAAGGACATATTAAACAGTTTAATGGTGTGTGCTGCTGTGTGTTGGGGCCTGTGAAAGCATCAAAACTCTCAATGTCACAGACCAAAGCCCAGAGCTCAATTGCAAACACTTTGGGGATGAAGGTTGGACTGTAACTGTACAAAAAATCTTCAAAAAATTCATAATAATAAGATCATGCGAATGCTATATTTCTATCGTGATAGAGCATCATGAAAATCCAGGCACATTAACATCAATTTGTATTTAACAGAGTCGTATCACATGGGAACAGGGCTTTTGGTCCATCGCATTCATGGCGACCACGGTGCTCTATCTAAGCTAGTACTATTTGTGTGTGTTTCGCCAATATCCCTCTAAATCTTTCCTATCCATATACCTGTCCAATTGTCTTTTAAATGCTATGATAGTACTTACTCTGACAGCTTGTTCCACATATGTTCAATAGTGATAGGAGCAGAATTAAGCCATTCGGCCCATCGAGTCTACTCCGCCATTCAATCATCTATCTCTCCCTCCTAACCCCATTCGGCTACCTTCTCCCCATAACCCCTGAACCCGCACTAATCATGAATCTATCTATCTCTGCCTTAAAAATATCCACTGACTTGGTCCGTCTGTGGCAAAGAATCCCACAGATTCGCTAACCTCTGACTAAAGACCTCATCTCCTTCCGAAAGGAACGTCCTTTAATTTTGAGGCTGTGCTCTCTGGTCCTAGACTCTCCCACTAGTGGAAACATCCTCTCCACATCCACTCTATCCAAGCCTTTCACTGGCACTGCGGGTAGAGTTGCTGCCTTACAGCGAATGCAGCGCTGGAGACCCGGTTTTGATCCTGACTGCGGGTGCTGTCTGTATGGTGTTTGTACGTTCTCCCCGTGTCCTGCGTGGGTTTTCTCCGAGATCTCGGTTTCCTCCCACACTCCAAAGACGTACAGGTTTGTAGGTTAATTAGCTTGGTAAATGTAAAAATTGTCCCTAGTGTGTGTAGGATGGTGTTGATGTGCGGGGATTGCTGTGGATGTCATGTCATGTATGTCATGTTGTCACTTGCGGACGGAACACCAAGGCAAATTCCTTCTATGTGAATACTTGGCCAATAAACTTATTCTTTCATTCATTCATACCCACCACATTGATGCAACAGCCAATAAGGCAGACCGACACATCTACTTCCTGAGGCAACTGAGGAAATTCGGCATGTCTTTGTCAAGTCAAGTCAAGTCAAGTCAAGTCAAGTTTATTTGTCACATACACATATGAGATGTGCAGTGAAATGAAAGTGGCAATGCTCGCGGACTTTTGTGCAAAAAGACAAACAAACAAACAACCAAAAAAACTATAAACACAATCATAAACACACATATTCTTTTACATAATAAATAATGGAAGGAAAAACATTCTGTAGAGTTAGTCCCTGGTGAGATAGGCGTTTACAGACCGAATGGCCTCTGGGAAGAAACTCCTTCTCAACCTCTCCATTCTCACCGCATGGCAACGGAGGGGTTTGCCTGACCGTAGCAGCTGGAACAGTCCGTTGCAGGGGTGGAAGGGGTCTCTCATGATATTGGTGGCTCTGGAGTTGCACCTCCTGATGTATAGTTCCTGCAGGGGGGCAAGTGAAGTTCCCATAGTGCGTTCGGCCGAATGCACTACTCTCTGCAGAGCCTTCTTGTCCTTGGCAGAGCAATTCCCAAACCAGATGGTAATATTCCCGGACAAGATGCTTTCCACCGCCGCTGCGTAGAAGCACTGGAGGATCCTCGGAGACACTCTGAGTTTCCTCAATTGCCTGAGGTGGTAAAGGTGCTGCCTTGCCTTACTCACGAGTGCTGCGGCGTGTGATGCCCATGTCATATCCTCAGAGATGTGGACTCCCAGATATTTAAAACAGTTCACCCTATCCACAGGATCCCCATTTATCCTCAATGGAGTGTACGTCCTCGGATGATGTGCCCACCTAAAGTCCATGATCAGCTCCTTCGTTTTTTTGATGTTCAAGAGGAGGCTGTTATCCTGGCACCAGAGTGCTAGATCAGCCACCTCCTCCCGGTAGGCCTTCTCGTTGTTGTCTGAGATCAGGCCCACCACCACAGTGTCATCAGCAAACTTAACTATTGAGTTGGAGCTGAACCTAGCCACACAGTCATGTGTGTACAGGGAGTACAATAGGGGGCTGAGGACGCAACCCTGGGGCGATCCTGTGCTCAGGGTGAGGGACTTTGATGTATTCCCTCCCATCTTGACTACCTGGGGCCTGGCGATGAGAAAGTCCAGGACCCAGGAACACAGGAAGGTGTTGAGCCCCAATTCCATTAGCTTCCCGGCCAGTCTGGTGGGGACTATCGTGTTGAAGGCTGAACTGTAGTCTATAAACAGCATCCTCACGTAGCCCCCCTTCTGGCTGTCCAGATGGGAGAGAGTGGTGTGTAAGACCTGGGAGACCGCATCGTCCGTGGATCTGTTCGGACGGTATGCGAACTGCAACGGGTCCATGTTCCGAGGGAGGAAAGCGCAGATGTGTTTCTTCACCAGTCTCTCAAAGCATTTCATGACTACCGAGGTAAGGGCCACCGGACGGTAGTCATTCAGACAGGCTGGGGAGGCATTTTTTGGTACCGGTACAATGATGGATTTTTTGAAGCAGGCAGGGACCACGGACTTGTCCAGGGAGAGGTTGAATAATGTAGTGAGCACTGGAGCTAGCTGCGTAGCACAGGACTTGAGTTCTCGCCCCGAGATGCCATCGGGGCCTGCAGCTTTTCTCGTGTTCACCCGTGTCAGAGCTCTCCTCACTGGTGACTTACAACCTTCTACAGGGGCACCATAGAAAGCACACCGTCAGATTGTATCTATCACAGCTTTGCTTGGGAATAACTCTTCCCAAAATGGCAAGAAATTCCAGTGAGTTGTAGATGTAACCCAATCCAATAACAGACCAGGCTTCCTGCCCTTGAATCCATCTACACTTCACACTGCATTGGAAAAGCAGCCAACATAATCAAAGACTTGTCCACCCAGTCATTCATTCTTCACCCTATTCTCGTCAGGCAGAATGTACAGAAGCTTAAAAGCGTGCACTGCCAGACCTAGGAACAACTTCTTCCCCTCCATTGTCAGTCTTCTGAACGGTCCTTCCATAAGCTAGGGTAACAGTGGATTTTGTCTAAGTAACTGATGCACTATAATGCATTATATTGTTGAGAACGATATTCTGCACTCTGTATCTTCCGCTTTTTGCTATCTACTTACACTATTCTATATACGTATGGTCTATCTGATCTGTTAAACAGCATGCAAAACAAATGTGACAATATTAAACCTAAACCCTCTGAGTGAAAACATTGTGCCTCATGTTCCCATTAAATCCTATTAAATCTTTCACCTCTCATCTTAAACCTACATTCTCTGGTTCTTGATTCCCCTACCTTGGGTAAAAGAGTCTGCATTCACCCTATCTATTTCACTCATTATTTTATACACCTCTAGAAGATCACCTCCTAGCCTCCTGTGCCCCAAGGAATAAAGTCCAGACATGCCTATCTTTTCCCTATAGCTCAGGCCCTCAAGTCCTAGCAGCATCCTCATAAATCTACTCTACACTCTTTCCTGCTTAATGACATCCTCCCTATGGCAGAGTGACCAAAACTGAACTCAATATTCCAAATGTAGGCTCATCAACATCTTGTTTAATTATAACACAAATTATAACAAAAATTATAACTTCGATACTCTGACTGATGAATGCCAATGAAGCAAACGCTGGCCAAGCTGGCCATCCGCGAGTCACGGCACCAGACGGTGGAGGGCTTTACCCGAGCCTGCTGCCTGCCCCTTTTCCGGGGATATGTCCGTGCCCGGGTGCGGTTAGAAAGGGAATACGCCTTGTCCACAGGCACCCTGAGTGAGTTCCGGGACCGCTGGGCTCCACAGGGTGTTGAATGGATCCTCAGTAAGGATTGTATCATAATTGTATAATAGTTTATTATGGATATTTGTTTGTTGTTGTATTGTATTATGGTGGTGGGTTCTGGCTTGTTTTATTGTAGTGTAAATATTATTTTTTAATAATTGAATAAAATTTTTGATTAAAAAAAAAAAAAAATGAAGCAAACGCCTCCTTTACTACCTTATCTACATGTGACTCCACTTTCAAGGAACTGGGTACCTGTCTTCCTAAATCCCTCTGCTCTACAACTTTCCCCAGGGCCTTAGCATTTACTGTGAAGGTCCTGCTCGGTTTATTTCTAAAATGTAACACCTCGCACTTATCTGGATTAAATTTCATTAGCCATTGCTTAGCCCACTTGCCCAGATGATTAAAATCATAGTTATTTTCATCAATCTGTGGAATTATATAGAATTTGATTGGTATGAGGCACTGAAGCAGGCCATTCAGCCCAACAAGACCATGCTAATACTTATGCTTTCCCTGAACCTATTATTGTCTTTCATACAGCATTGAGACAGGCCCTACAGCCCAACTTGCTCCTGCCAACCAATGTGCTCCATCCACACTAGCCTCACTTGCATGTGTCTAGCCCATATCCCTCTAAACCTATCTTATCCATGTACTTGTTCAAATGTTTAGTTTAATTTAGTTTAGTTCACATTGCTTTGTAGTCACGTAAAGTTTAGTTTATTGTCATGCTGTGATAGTACTTGCAAATCTAATTCTAAATCTAGCTGTATGTCACTCTATGACCATCTCCTTCATGGAGAAGACAACAATGTTTTATGCTCAAGAAGGAACTGCAGATGCTGGAAAATCGAAGATAGACAAAATTGCTGGAGAAACTCAGCGGTACGGCAGCATCTATGGAGCGAAGGAAATAGGCAACGTTTAGGGCCAAAATTCTTCTATGCTTTATGGCCAGGTTCTGGAGTCCTTGACAATAGTTGTGGATTCAGGCTAGCATAATATGTGCAGACTGTTGCCTGCATTGCACTGTGAGAGTCCAGTTGCTTGCGTGAGAAATTAATCCCACATGCTCTCTCAGGACGTTGTATCCCTCTTGTCGTTGTTCACTTCAAGGGAGTGTGAGTGAGTTAAAGGAAGTACAAGAACAGAGGGAAAGTGGCTCTAAGGAGAATGTTGGAACCATAACTGTGGTGAGTTAAAGGAAACATGGCAGCTGGGGCAGGGTGAATCAGAGGGATTGTGGGAACCAGGGATCTGATGTATCAGAGGAAGCATGGGAATTAACATCTGGCGAGCCACATGGTGAAAATCAGAATTTCTGAGCAATTTTACTGCATTAAGAAAAGAGGGCTTAATCATGGCTTACGAAAGGAAATTAGATGTAGCATTAGATCCTAAGGGGAGTTATACAAAATTACCAGAAACAGCTGCAACGAGAACCCACCACTGTATAACATCCTTTGCCAGTCCTTCCAGGCTTCCACAAGGACCACGCTAACTCCCTGGCTGCTCACCTTCCCATCCACGTTCCACCCTCCATAAACCCTGACATTTTCCCCTGCAATCGCAGGAGGTGCAACACCTGTCCCTATACCTTCTCCCTCACCACCCTCCATGGACTTAAACAATGACATAAATATTTACACCTCCTCCAACATCATCTATTGCTTTTGGTGCTCCTGATGGGGCCTTCTTTACATTGGCACGCCCAAGCACCTAAAAGATGACTAGTTTGCAAAGTACCTATGCCCTATCCACAATGTCGAGCTCCCAGTTGCTTGCCGTTACTTCTATCGTCCCTCTTGAACCGCTGAGAAAACAACCCAAGTCTCTCCACCCTCTTTCCCTGTGGCTGGCAACTTTTAATCCGAGCAGCGTGCTGGCAGAACTCAAAAGGTCAGGCAACATCTGTGGATGAAATGGATTGACAATGTTTTGGACAGGGACTCTTTTTCAGACTTTAGAAGGTATAAAGAAAGGCACTGAAACAAAACCTGTTCTGTCCATTCCCTCCACAGATGTTGTCTGACCCATTGGGTTCCTCTAGTACTTTGGGCTTGAGAGGAGATTGAATTCCTTATGCCTATATCAACTGGCATGTGGAAGAATGAAAGGGGATTTCCAGGAAACCTATAAAATTCTGCAGAATCTATAGTTGACATTAGTGAATAATCTGCTCGCTGTGATGGGCTCAGAGAGACTGAGATAGGGAAGAAGGTGTCAGAGATAGTCCAAGGGAATTTGAGGTCAGGGTGGGAGTTAGAGGCAAAGTTGCTGAAATCAATGAGTTCTGTATTGAAGGTGGACACAAACTGCTGGAGTAACTCAATGGCAGCATCTCTGGAGAGAAGGAATGGGTGACGTTTCAGGTCAAGGCCCTCTTCACGACCCAAAACCTCACCCATTCCTTCTCTCCAGAGATGCTGCCTGTCCTGCTGAGTTACTCCAGCATTTTGTGTCTACCTTCAATTTAAACCAGCATCTGCAGTTCTTTCCTATATGAGTTCTGCATAGATTAAGGAGACAGCCTCGATTAAGTTGATGATATAGTGTAGTTGGTGCTAGTGAACATTTCAAACAAGGACCGTTCAATGTGACAAAAAAAAAGGCCCATGAAAATGTCCATGGCTACACCTTTAACTTAAAGAGAATGAGAGAAGACAAAAGGGAAGTTGTTGAGGGTGAGGACAAGTTCTGCCAGACAGAAAAAAAGTGTTAGTAGAGGGAAGCCTATTGGGTCTGATCAATGAAAGTCCAAAGGACCCTGAGACCTTCCTGGTGGGGAATATTTCCTTGAGGTGCATAGGGACTGGACATGCATGGTAAAGATGAAGCAATGTGGGGGCTAGTAATTGAAAGTTATTGGTGTTGAAGAGTGTGTGAGGGTATCTCAGATGTAGGTCAGAATATCCCGGACAAGCCAGAATCAAGGTATTTGGAGATGTTCTGTGAGGCAGAAACAATAGATTTGCCAGGTCAGTCCTGTTTGTCGATCTTGGGAAGGAGATAGAAATGAACAGTATGGGACTGGAAAACTGGCTGGATTAGAAATTCTAGCAATTAGATGAGGTTGGACAAACTTGGATTGTTATCTCTGTAGCTTTGGAAATTGAGGAGAGACCTGATAGAAGTTTATAAAATATAAAAGGTAGAGAGTCAGAATGTGTTTCCCAGGATTTAATGTCAAAGAAGGACATGGAGCCCACGTTATATGTATATTCAAGGTGGGAGATATATTTTTTAATCAAGAGATATGGGGAGAAGGCAGGAACAGGGTAATGAAGTCAATGATCATCCAATATCACATTAATCCAATATTGCTTTAAATGGTGGAATAAACCTGAAATGCAGAATAGGTTTATATTTCTGATTGTCATGTGTCCTGAGGTACAGTGAAAAGGATTGTTTTACATGTTATCGAATCAAATCAGATAATACTATGCATAAATACAATCAAACCAAACTCAAGAAACGCCATGATCATATTGAATGGCGGTGCAGGCTCAAAGGGCCGAATGGCCTACTCCTGCACCTATTTTCTATGTTTCTATGTTTCTATGTTTCTGAGTACAATATGTAGAGTGAAAGAAAAGATACAGAATGCAGGATACAGTACTCAGCATTATAGCGCAATCATTTCAGAAACAAATCTAATGTCCACAATAATGTCAAGAAGATCGAAACGCATCCTATCTAATAGAAGGACCATTCAGAAAATTCAATACAGAGGGGAGAAGCTGTTTCTGAATCCGCTTATGCACTTCCAAACTTCGGTATCATCTGCCCGATAAGAACGGGGAGAAGAAGAAATGACCAGAATGGGACAAGTCTCGAATCAGATACAAGGTACTGTAGATGCTGGAATCCTGCATACAACACAAAGTGCTGGAGTAACTCCGCAGGTCAGGCAGCGTCTGTGGAGGACATAGATAGGCAATATTTTGGGATAGGACTCTTCTTCAGACTGATTGTAGTGGGGCAGAGAAAGCTGAAAAAAAGATGGGCCTAGAATAAAGCATGGCAAGTAGTAGTTGAATGCAAGCGAGGGTTTGATTTTTCAATTGGTAGATGGGTGGACTTAGACTAGAGATAACAAAGAGACAAAAGGGTGACAAAACTGGCTTAAAGGAGACAAAAGAAGATAAGGAAACAAAGGATGTTGAAAAGGAGAGATAATGTTTGAAAGAGCAATAAAATAGTAAGATTAAACGAGAACTTACCAGTTTGAAGTTTGATCTTTATTTTATGAGGAGTTACCTTGAGGGATTACGTGAAGACCCCGCCAGCACGCATGCGCGACATTCTTCAAAGCAGCGGTGTGAAATCATAGTAATAGTAAGTGAAATAAACATAGTAAGAGAAGAAGAACTAGGGTACCAGTTGACCTTTATAATAGAGAGTCGGCGTGGAGGGCACGTATTCCCTCAACGTAACTCCTCATAAAATAAAGATCAAACTTCAAACTGGTAAGTCTCGTTTAATCTTACTATTTTACTTCGGAGTCACGTGAGTGACTACGTGAAGATTTTAAAGATCTGTGATTTCATGCCGTGGAACCAGTCCATGCTTCACTCACTGCCGAAGTCATCCAAGGGAGGAACTATGTTATCGTATTCAGACATGAATCAAATTCAAACAATAACAATTTATATTAACAAGATTAATGCTCCCTATATTACAGAATTCAAAATTGATTCTGCAACACTGCAGGTTATTGGCTTATTATAAAGAGTTGGAAGGTCTTCTCTCTAGACCATCCTGCTGTTGCCAGGATATGGTCCATGTCTCTAGATGCCGATGTTGCTGCTGCCCTTGGGGAATTAGATTAAAAATATCAGTATCCACCCCAGCAGCGCCCAAAACCTGTCTGAGCCATCTAGAGATGGTCTGTGCTGATACCCGGCCATGAGGCTGTTTATAGCTGACCCATAGCGCCTAGTAGTGTTAAGGTACAGTAGAAGGTATGTGATACACTTAGTCGGGTGTCAGATGGGTATGCCTGGAATTCCAATTCTGTCCTGATGTTCCTGGTCTTTTTTGTTTAGCCAGCTCCAAGATGCAAAGTTTATCTTTTCTGTAGACATTGGCCAGTCTCAGTTTATGTAGAGACCGGACCCTTTGAGCTGAGACCTGTGCCATCAGCATTACTGATTTTAATGTGAGCTTTTCCAGGGACAGGGACATTGCTGGTGACCAACCCTTTAGCAACGTGAGAACAACACTGACGTCCCAGATCTGGGAGTACCTCGCTCTAGGAGGGTTAGTGTAGTAAATAACCCTGATAAGTTTGGTGGCGCTGTCCTGTGCATGGCTGCCAAGCCAGCAGTTGTCTGTCTTTTCATCTTTTTATTTTTATTTTAGTTAGTTAAAGTGTTTTGGTTGGAGGTCTAAACTTTTTTACATGGGGGGGGGGGAAGATGGGGGAGGGGGAAACTACCTTTCAGGGTCCCTACCTGGTCGGAGAGGCAGCTTTTCTCCGGGCTGCAGCTTCGACCCGTCCTCGCGGCCTACCAGCGGGCTTGGAGCGGCGTTTCCTGTCGGGGACCACCCAGAACCTTGGCTTCGGCGGCGGCACAGCGCAGGAGCGCTATCGCGGAGCAGAGCGGGCGATGCCTTGCCCGGGAACCGTGCTGAGCGGTTCAGCTGGAAAACATCGCAGAGCTGTGGGCGGCGGCGCTGAAGCGCTATCGCTGGGAACTCTAGATGAGGGGCGATGCCTCGCCCGTTGGTCGCCGCGCTGGAGCTCCGGTTGGGCTGAAGATCGACGTTCCAGGGTTCCCTGAGAGGAAAACATCACCCAGCGAGACGGCCTGGCATCGAGCCTGCGGAGCAACTGTGCGAGCCTCGGCGGCGGTGAACTTTACTGGACTTTGTGCCTTCCCTCATAATGGGAGCCTGGGGGGATGTTCGTTAAAAAACTCTAGTTATGAAATGCGCCAGTTGCAAAATGGAGCATTTCACTTCACTAACCGGCGACCAATAAAATACCTTTGTTGATAGGCTTTGGAAGCCGCAGCCTGTCCAGTACGGAAGGGCACTCCTAGCGCCGTTGCAGCTCAGGTTGAAGGCCAAGAATTCCCGACGTTGGTGATTGTAGTTGTACCACAGTCCTTGAGCAATAACTCCCATATTCTTATGGCTGCTTTTTTGTGACTCTCGAGAAGCCACCGTGATCATGTTCAATCCGTCAGCCCAGATCTAGCATGATGGACATATATGGTTCAAAGATCATGTCAAGAACCACAGGGAACCATGGCTGTGTAGGCCAATCGGGTACTACCAAGATACCTGATGCTGAGTCCATTTGTATTTTTCGTAGGACCCGACTGATGAGGCAGGAGGGGGAAAAAGCATAGAAAACAATTTTCCCCAATTCAGCGAGAAAGTGTCCATTGCTGCTGCCCCAGGTTTGGTTCCCAAGCGACATATGTTGGTAACTGGTGATTGAGTCTAAATGCAAATAGATCAATATCTGGTGTACCATATCGTATAGTAATATCAGCAAATATTTTGTGGTCCAACGTCGGTGCTGTTATTAAATTTTCGTGACCTGGTGTCTGCCACTGTATTGAACTTACCTGGTAGGTAAGTTGCTGATAGCCAAATATGTCTGTTAACACACCATTGCCAGATTGTATTGGCCAGATTGACACATGATATCGATTTTATTCCACCCATATGATTAATATATGGCACCACTGTGGTATTGTCAATTTGTAGGCGAACATGGAAATGGTGCATTGTGAACAGTAGGCTTTTAGCCCATGAAACGCACCCAACATTTCTAAATAATTTATACCCAGTGTTTTTGGTAATGATGATTCCTGATGTTCCATCTACCACCAGTACTGGATATAATGTTAGTAGCTCCCCAGCCATGAGCGCTTCCGTTTGTTTACTAATAATGATAGGCTGGAACTGTGCCAAATATTTCCCTTCCACCATTGTAACTCCGAAATTGCTTTGGCTGGTAACTGCATAGGTTGATCAAAGTGACCTGTATGTTGTTTTAGTGTTTGCACCTTAGCCCTTTTTTAAACTTTGCTAATGCAAAGGTCCAAGCTGAGTAGCTGGAAATGCTGCTACTAGTTTCCTAATTTCTCTTGCCACCTGTCGAATAGATGGTTTATTTGCAACAATCAATTTGTTGCAGGCTTCCACCAATCCTGCTGCTTTCCTAAGTATTGCCAAGGCCGGTTTTAATATCTTGGTGAACAGTCTTGGGGCTGAAGTTAAACCATTAGGCAACACTATATACTGCCATAGCTGCCCCATCCAGTTAAATTTTAGGTATCAACGATGATCCCAAATGAGTATACTTTACATAAGTATTCAGTTTTGTTGTCAATGATGATGCGTCATCCACCATCTTTTTTGGTTTTCGTAAATATATTGGATACAAATTTTAGAGAGTCATGTTCCGACCTCTCTATTATACCTTTGGTATATAACCTTTCCAGTTCAGCCTGTCCTTCCAATTTCTCCTGTTGTGAGAGTACAACTTTCAGTTCGGCACATGTTGAACTGGTGGCATATCTTTTGGATGAATTCAATGTTGTATCCATGAATACTCTGTAGTATATTTTTATCAGTGGTAATAAACCTCCATGCTTCCCAAAACAAGTGTAACGTTCCCCTTGTTAGTACAGGTCCTACACCTCTTGTGTTCAGGAAGGAACCAGACCCACCTACCTCCATGGTTGCCGGTGGTACGTTCACTTCTTCAGCTTCTGCCTCTTCTGCGGACGAGGCGCCAGAGTGCGGGGTTGGCACATTTTCCATGAGGGTCACTCTGGGCTTTGGCCTAAAAAGGACCTTGGTGGTTGCTGCGCGGCCCTCATGCTTTCACCGGCGTCCTGGTGTTGATGCCTGCTGGTGGATGCATAGGGGTGATGCCGTCTGAGGTGTGTGGTCTGCCTGTTGCTGATGACACCCTCATGAGCCCGACGGCTTTAAACTCTTCGTCGAGCTCTTTTACTTGTTTAGACAAGTTTCCCCCCCAAACAGCAGTATCTGCGGTTGTGTTGCAGCTGTTTCGCACAACCCAGCAAATTTGGGGTTTAGTGCAGGTTTTATTGTACTCTTTCGCAAGCAATTGATTTTATACTGTGTATTGCGGAGCAATGCCAGTGTGTCCTGCTGAGTGTCCATCATCTCAGTACCATCAACTGAACGAGCAAACAATGTTATGCCCGCTGTCAGAAGTTTTAGAATCTTCTGTAGTTTGACCTCCTGGGTTCTTATGCCAGTCCCACTGTACCCCCAGATCGCATTGTTTACTGCAGGCACTTTTAACGAAGTAAAGTTCACAGGAAGCATGTACAACTCCGTATTTTCATTAACTACCAGTTCCTGCAGAGGATGGGAGGGCAGGTAGTCGATGCTGGCCGCCAGCTTGGTCTGCAATGGTACTCCTGATTGTGGTGATCTGCAAATGATCTGAGTATATCGGCCGGACCGACTCCTACTGGGCTTTGCCTCCAGCCCGCTGCACTGTTTCGGGCTGTACAGCTCGCGGCGCTAGACTCGGCTGAGCAGAGTTGACGTCGGTGACTGGACAACAGCAGCCGCTCCAGATGGTCACTTCCACTGCTCTCAGGCAGCGCGTCCTCCTGGCTGGACTCGTCTGAGTCTATCGGCCGGACCGACTCCTGCTGGGCTTGGCCTCCAGCCCGCTGCGCTGTTTCCGGGTGTACAGCTCGCGGCGCTGGGCTCAGCTGTGCAGAGTAGACGTGACTGTGGACCGCAGGTGCCGCTGGTCGCCCCCGGCTGTCGGGCTGTCGGAACTTTCACAGTTCCCCGCAGCCTTTGAGACGTGACCCGTTTTTCTTCCCCTTGTCCATGGTGCTACAACACAAAGCACAACAAGGGGAAGAAATACGACCTTACAATAAAAATTCTTACCTGTAGGTCCGTTTGTTCAATTTTGCCGCGGGAGAGCTCTTCCCCCGCCTGTCGCTGGTGCAATGTGTGAGACGCTATGTCGCGCATGCGTGCTGGCGGGGTCTTCACTTAGTCACTCACGTGACTCCGAAGTAAAATCCAAATCTAGAGGGAGACACATAAGTGGAAGGGAACAGGGTGTGAGGGGAATGGAAGTTTGGGGCAATGAGAGAATGGGTGCGCACTAAGGGGAAGAAGAAAATAAAGGGTTGGGGTATTACTTACAGTTGGAGAATTCAATGTTCAAACCGTTAGCTTGTAAGCTGCACAAGCATAATATGAGGTGCTATTCTTCCAGTTTTCATGTGACCTCACTGGCGATGGAGGAGACCCAGGACAAAAAATCAGTATAAGAATAGGAGGGGGAGTTAAAATGGGTTAGCAACCACGACATCCAGCAGGCCTAGATGGACCAAAAACGCAAGTGATCAGCTAAATGGTCACCTAGCCTGGTCAGCATCCAAATGCATTTAGCTGAAGACACAGAATAAGCATTTAAATGATCTACAAAAATTATTAATGAATATAATACCAATACTCAAAATTACATTTTAGAAGAATGGCCCTGACCTGCAACATCACCTATCCTTTTTGACAATAGGCAATAGACAATAGGAGCAGGAATTGGCCATTCAGTACTTCGAGCCAGCACCGCCATTCAATGTGATCATGGCTGATCATCCCCAATCAGTACCCCGTTCCTGCCTTCCCCCCATATCCGCTGACTCCGCCATTTTTAAGAGCCCTATCTAGCTCTCTCTTGAAATCATTCAGAGAACCCGCCTCCACCGCCATCTGAGGCAGAGAATTCCACAGACTCACCACTATATGTGAGAAAAAGAGTTTAATCGTCTCCGTTCTAAAATGGCTTGCTCCTTATTCTTAAACTGTGGCCCCTAGTTCTGGCCTCACCCCACATCGGGAACATATTTCCTGCCTCTAGCATGTCCAAACCCTAAACAATCTTATATGTTTCAATGAGATATCCTCTCATCCTTCTAAACTCCAGAGTGTACAAGTGCAGCTGCTCCATTCTGTCAGCATATGGCAGCCCCGCCATCCCAGGAATTAAGCTTGTAAACCTACGCTGCGCTCCCTCAATACCAAGAATGTCCTTCCTCAAGTTAGGGGACCAAAACTGCACACAATACTCCAAGTGTGGTCTCACTAGGGCTCTGTACAACTGCAGAAGGACCTCTTTACTCCTATACTCAACTCCTCTTGTTATAACATGCCATTCGCTTTCTTTACTGCCTGCTGTACCTGCATGCTAACTTTCATAGACAGATGTACAAGGACCTCCAGATCCCGTTGCACTTCCCCTTTTCCCAACTTGACGCAATTTAGATAGTAATCTGCCTTCCTGTTTTTGCTACCAAAGTAGATAACCTCACATTTATCCACATTAAACTTCATCTGCCATGCATCTGCCCACTCCCCCAACATGTCCAAGTCACCCTGCATTCTCATATCATCCTCCTCACAGTTCACACTGCCACCCAGCTTTGTGTCATCTGCAAATTTGCTAATGTTACTTTGAATCCCTTAATCCAAATCATTGAAGTATATTGTAAATAGCTGCAGTCCCAGCACTGAGCCTTGCGGTACCCCACTAGTCACTGCCTGCCATTCTGAAAGGGACCCGTTAATCCCTATGGTTTGTTTCCTCTGCCAACCACTTCTCGATCCATGTCAGCGTTCTATCCCCAATACCATGTGCCCTAATTTTGCCCACTAATCTCCTATGTGGGACCTTATCAAATGCTTTCTGAAAGTCCAGTTATACTACATCCACTGGCTCTCCCTTGTCCATTTTCCGAGTTACGTCTTCAAAAAATTCCAGATTAGTCAAGCATGATTTCCCCTTCGTAAATCCTGTTACTGCTATCCAAATGTTTGGCTATCTCATCTTTTATAATTGACTCCAGCATCTTCCCCACCACCGATGTCAGGCTAACTGATCTATAATTCCCTGTCTTCTCTCACCCGCCTTTCTTAAAAAGTGGGATAACATTTTCCTCCACAGACGCTGGGTTCCTCCAGCACTTTGTGTTTAGCACATTTTAATGGAGTCAAAATCCTAGCATGGTCCAATCCTGACCTCGGGTGTTGTCTGTGCAGAGTTTGCATGTTGTCTCTGTGACCACATAGGTTTCCTACGGGTGTTCCGGTTTCCTCACACATCCCAAAGATGTGCGGGTTTGTAGGTTAATTGGCCTCTATGAATTGCTCCTAAAGTTTAGGGAGTGGGAAACTGGGATAGCATAGAAATAGCAAGGAATCGGTGGGCCAAAGGGCCTGTTTCCATGCTGTATCTCTAAACTAAACTAAAAGGTTGATTTGTCCCACTGCAATTAATGCTGGATATTGTTCCGAAAAATGGGGATTCAGATGGTACACCAGGCCTGGCAGTTCAGTATAGGAGAGGTCATAGACAATAGACAATAGGTGCAGGTGTGGGCCATTCGGCCCTTCGAGCCATCATTCAATGAGACCATAGCTGATCATCCACAATCAGTACCCAATTCCTGCTTTCTCCCCAAATCCCCTGATTCCGCTATCTTTGAGAGCCTTATCTAGCTATCTCTTGAAAGTATCCAGAGAACCGGCCTCCACCGCCCTCTGAGGCAGAGAATTCCACAGACTCACAACTCTCCGTGTGAAAAAGTATTTCCTCATCTCCATTCTAAATGGCTTACCCCTTATTCACAAACTGTGAACCCTGGTTCTGGACTCCCCCAACATCGGGAACACCTTTCCTGCCTCTAGTGTGTCCAACCTTTTAATAATCGTAAATGTTTCAATAAGATCCCCTCTCATCTTTCTAAATTCCAGAATAAATAATCCCAGCCTCTCCATTCTCTCAGCATATGACAGTCCCTCCATCCCGGGAATTAACCTTATGAACCTACGCTGCATTCCCTTAATAACAAGAATGTCATTCCTCAAATTTGGAGACCAAAACTGCACACAATACTCCAGGTGTGGTCTCACTAGGGCCCTGTACAACTGCAGAAGGACCTCTTTGCTCCTATATTCAACTCCTCTTGTTATGAAGGCCAACATGCCATTCACTTTCTTCACTGCCTGCTGTACCTGAATGTTGACTTTCATTGACTGATGAACAAGGACCCCCAGATCCCGTGGTACCTGTACTTCCCCTTTACCCAACTTGACAGCATTTAGATAATAATCTGCATTCCTGTTTTTGTTACCAAAGTGGATAACCTCACATTTATCCACATTAAACTGCATCTGCCATGCATCTGCCCAGTCACCCAACCTGTGCGTGTCACCCTGCATCTTCATAGCATCCTCCTCACAGTTCACACTGCCTTCCAGCTTTGTGTCATCTGCAAATTTGCTAGTTACTTTTAATCCCTTCATCTAAATCATTGATGTATATATCGCAGATTCTCCAGCGCAATGCCAGGGAATCCCAGCATATCCATCAATGGACATTGCTAATAAATCCAGCCATAGCTGTGACTCATAACTATGTTGCTTTCCAACAGGTCAGGGTGAATCCAAGACCTACTTATCTAGGAGCAGCTGGACACTAACCAATGCCTTAGATTGACAAATTGATTGATCACTTTTGTACCAATAGAAGAATATCAGAACAATAACCACTTCTGCACATTGTGAGCGCTGAATCCGTGGAGAGTTACATTAAAGGTCATTCATAAAGTGGCTCATACCACCATAGACCTAACTTGCTATGACAGCTGCAGCTCAAGGTAAAGTAATGAAAAATAATACTTGATATTACTGGGGATGGATCTATTTCCTGTATTGCAAAAGCAAACAAAAAATCCATTCTTTAACAGACGAGACAAGAGCAGGAGACAGTGTATAGAGATTCTGGGTAGATAATTTAAGAAAGGAAACAATACACAGTGCGAGTGATTTGTTTAAATTGTTTCGTGGTGAGTTGCATTGTTTGAGTGATTCCATCACTGTAAATTCCTGTTTCCTGTTTTCCATCAAAGTGTTTCAGTCAAAAAGAAGAACTGGCGTCCAACATTGCAAATGTCCCAACATACAAGTGTAATCAGACACAAATGAAAATAAACAAAGAAGGGAAAATTAGGATAGATCAGTTAAAGCTGAGCCAAAGCTTTAGATTTTGAAAAGGACTGAAAGGAGATTAAATGGAGCAGCAGAGTGTTTTAACAACAGAATGTCAGACATTTAGACCCTGTTGACTGAGAGCATGACTGTCAAAAGGGGTAAAGGAAGAAGTGATATTATAGGCAATAGTCAAAAGAATACACAGAAGACTCCAGTGGTTGGAGGTTATGGAGATGGAGGGTGGGGATTGGGCAACAAGACCGTGAAGGTTTTTAAACATTGGAAAGAGAATTAAACATTTAGAAACATAGAAATTAGGTGCAGGAGTAGGCCATTCGGCCCTTCGAGCCTGCACCGCCATTCAATATGATCATGGCTGATCATCCAACTCAGTATCCCGTACCTGCCTTCTCTCCATACCCCCTGATCCCCTTAGCCACAAGGGCCACATCTAACTCCCTCTTAAATATAGCCAATGAACTGGCCTCAACTACCCTCTGTGGCAGAGAGTTCCAGAGATTCACCACTCTCTGCGTGAAAAAAAGTTCTTCTCATCTCGGTTTAAAGGATTTCCCCTTTATCCTTAAGATGTGACTCCTTGTCCTGGACTTCCCTAACATCGGGAACAATCTTCCTGCATCTAGCCTGTCCAACCCCTTAAGAATTTTGTAAGTTTCTATAAGATCCCCTCTCAATCTTCTAAATTCTAGAGAGTAGAAACCAAGTCTATCCTGTCTTTCTTCATAAGACAGTCCTGACATCCCAGGAATCAGTCTGGTGAACCGTCTCTGCACTCCCTCTATGGCAATAATGTCCTTCCTCAGATTTGGAGACCAAAACTGTACGCAATACTCCAAGTGTGGTCTCACCAAGACCCTGTACAACTGTAGTAGAACCTCTCTGCTCCTATACTCAAATCCTTTTGCAATGAAAGCTAACATACCATTCGCTTTCTTTACTGCCTGCTGCACCTGCATGCCTACCTTCAATGACTGGTGTACCATGACACCCAGGTCTCGCTGCATCTCCCCCTTTCCCAATCGGCCACCATTTAGATAATAGTCTGCTTTCCTGTTTTTGCCACCAAAATGGATAACCTCACATTTATCCACATTATACTGCATCTGCCAAACATTTGCCCACTCACCCAGCCTATCCAAGTCACCCTGCAGTCTCCTAGCATCCTCCTCACAGCTAACACTGCCCCCCAGCTTAGTGTCATCCGCAAACCTGGAGATATTGCCTTCAATTCCCTCATCCAGATCATTAATATATATTGTAAATAGCTGGGGTCCCAGTACTGAGCCTTGGGGTACCCCACTAGTCACTGCCTGCCATTGTGAAAAGGACCCGTTTACTCCTACTCTTTGCTTCCTGTTTGCCAGCCAGTTCTCTATCCACATCAATACTGAACCCTCAATGCCTTGTGCTTTAAGTTTGTATACTAATTTCTTATGTGGGACCTTGTCGAAAGCCTTCTGGAAGTCCAGATACACCACATCCACTGGTTCTCCCCTATCCACGCTACTAGTTACATCCTCGAAAAATTCTATAAGATTCGTCAGACATGATTTACCCTTCGTAAATCCATGCTGACTTTGTCCAATGATTTCACCACTTTCCAAATGTGCTGCTATCCCATCTTTAATAACTGACTCTAGCAGTTTCCCCACTACCGATGTTAGACTAACTGGTCTGTAATTCCCCATTTTCTCTCTCCCTCCCTTCTTAAAAAGTGGGGTTACGTTTGCTACCTGCCAATCTTCACGAACTACTCCAGAATCTAAAGAGTTTTGAAAGATTATTACTAATTTTGAAAGATTATTACTAAATTTGATTGTGAAATCTTTCAGAATATCCACAGATCCTAAATAGCCTGATAGAAATACTTTTTTTTTAATGGCTAAATGGGTGGGCTGTTTAAATGCACCTTTCTAAATGGATAATGCTATCACTAATCCTGTTCATAAATGTTTTAAAAGCTATCTTAGCAGATCAAAAAACCTTTCTACTCTGAGGCATCTCCTCATCATTTATACCCTGAGGTGCCTGCTATGTTTGGCATTTCTAGTATTTCTGTCATCCTCTGAGGCACAGAAGAGAAGATAAATGGAAAGCAGAAACACTTCACTTTGGCATTGTCCGTGATAGATACTAAGCATAATATTAGTAGAATATGCTATAATATTAGCAGAAAATCTATTAAAGTGTAAGGAAGCAAAAGCTGAATGCTGTAAACCATATATAAAACATGTATCATAGGCAAAGATATGTGTCATATGTATTAGTTTTGTGTGGTAGGCTATTTTGTTGTTACATGATTTGCGTTAAAACAAAATCTGTTTTCTATGTCACTATGTTTCATGAAGAGCAATTGGCATTTGGAATAGCATCATAACCTTTTTTCTGGAGAACATCTTTGCTTATTCTGATACATGTCAATTGTGTTTCAATTAGGCCAACAAAGGTATGAATGTCATCTTATATCCATCTTGCACCTTTGGTGGAATAGTTGGAAGCAGCGTGCTACGTGGGGACACTGTGAGCACACTCAGTTTCAAGCTTCTACCTAATGTGAGGATGAACCGGTTTCATATAGTGCCCTGCATTTGACAGTTTCCCATCAATGAGAGGGAGAGATTATGCTGAAGTGCAGGAACCAGTTACAGACAAGTGTTGGATTTAATTTCTATGGTATCTGTATTTCATAGTGTTGTAGAGTCATACAGGGTGGCCACAGGCCCTTTGGACCAACCTACCCACGCAGGCCAACATGCTCCATCTACGCTAGTCCCCACCTGCATGCATTTGGCCCAGATACTTCTAAACCTAGCGTACATGTCCAAATGTTTTTGAAATCATAATAATCATAATGGTAATTTATTAGTCAAGTATGTTTTGCAACATACGTCACATGAGTATGTTTTGACATACAGTCATACCAAAAAACCAACAAGACACACAACTACATAAAAATTTGACATAAACATCCACCACAGCGGCTCCTCCACTTTCCCCACTGTGATGGAAGGCAATAAAGTCTTATCTTCTTTCCTCCTTTCCTCCCGCGGTTGGGGGAGTCTAACCATCCGCAGCCGGTGATCGAACTCCCACGTCAGGGCGGTCTAAGCTCCTGCATCAGGATGGTCGAAACTCCTGCGGCTTGTTGTTCCCAAAATCGGTCCCTAACCAGGGACCGCGAGCTTCACGATGTTAAAGTCCGCAGCTCCCGCAGGTTGGAACACCAAAGGCCGACCCCTGGCATAGGGATCACCCGCTCACAGATGTTGAAGTCTGCAGCTGCCGCAGGTTGGAACACCAAAGGCCGACCCCTGGCAAAGGGATCGCCCGCTCCAAGCTGTTAAAATCCGCAGGCTCCGCAGTTTTGGAACTCTAGAAGTCGCAAACAAGAGGCCGCCAACTCCACGACGTTAAGCCGCAGTGCAGACGGATATACGACACGGGAAAAGTCTTTCCATCGAGGAAAGAGATTAAAAAAAGTTTCCCCCACCCCCCCACAAATACAAAAACTAAAGATAAGCTAAAACATACATTTTACTTCGGAGTCACGTGAGTGACTTCGTGAAGAACCCGCTTCCAACGCATGCGTGTCATATCGCTACACGCATTGCAACGAGTCACACAGGGGGGAACGACGTTCCCCAAGCGGGAGAATTTGAAAGTCGGGAACAGCAGGTAAGAGACTGCGTTCCTTTTTTCTACTTACCTTTTAGGTGGAGACATGGACCTGATCCATGAAGGCTGCGGAAAGCTGGCGGGGAGACCCGCGGAGTGCGAGCAGCCGGCAGGAGCAGCAACGGCACCAGTTTCCTGGAGGGGAAAAACCTGTGCCTGACTTCGCTCCCGCACCGGCAAAATTCACTTCTCGGCCGGGCGGGAAGCAAAGCAAACAGGTCCCGTATGCCAGTCTCACGCGAGGCTGGCTTGGAGCAGTCGCTAGCGGCCAGCGCAGAGGCTGCAGGACATAGAGCAGGGACCAGCGCTGTAAGTACCAGGGGTACACAGGAGGGCTGGAAAAGCTCAGCGAGTGCAGCGCCACTAATGGAGCAAAGGAACTGGGGACGTTCGGGCCGAAAACCTTCTTCAAAAGGTAAGCACCGGGGTTGGTCCAAGGGGTCCCTAGGAACAGCCGGGTTTTACCGACTGCGGAACTGCCGCGAAGGACCAGCCCCGTGAACACAGGGGTCGGTCCGAGCGGCTCGAACCCGACACGCAGGGAACGACGTTCACCAGCGGGAGAATTAAAAGTTGGGAACAGCAGGTAAGAGACTCTGCGTTCCTTCCACTTACCCTTTAGGTGCAGACATGGACCGGGTCCATGTAAGCTGCAGAAAGCCGGCGGGAGAACCGCGGAGTGCAGGCAGCCGGCAGGAGAGCAGCAACGGCAGCCGGCAGCGGCAGGAGCAGCGGCAGCGGCAGCGGCAGGAGCAGCAGCGGCAGCCGGCAGCGGCAGGAGCAGCAACGGCACATCGATTCACGGAAAGGGAAAACACCTGTGCCCGACTTCGCTCCCGCACCAGGGGGGGAAAATTCATTTCTCGGCCAGTATGCCAGTCTCGCTTTGGAAGCGAGTCTGGCTTGAAGCAGCGCTACCGGCCAGCGCCGAGGCCAAGGACATTGCAGTGGAGTTGTATGCTGCAATCGACCGCGAGGGACCAATACTGTGAGTACCGCGGTCGGTCCCAGCGGGTTTTTTAGTTACAGAGATCGCTTCTTGGTCTTTTGGCTAAGATCAACTATAGTATCTGTTTATTATCAGTTTTAATATCTGATAGGTCCCTTATCTAAGGACCATATAAGCAGGAGTGCCCAGAACTGAGGGCATTGGAGTGGGGTTGACCGGCTGAAACGACCGCGAGGGACCAGTACCGTCAGTACGGGGGTCGGTCCCAGCGGTCTGAGATAAACGAGCAGCCAGGAGCGCTGAGAGCGTTGGAGCCGGGTTAAAGAAATGGGCTAGATGGAATCAGCTGTGCCAGATGTCCTCCACACCGGCCATATCCACTCCACGGAAGGAAGGACAAAGCTGGAGAAGGAGGACCGTGGAGCAGCGGGCAGCCAGCAGCAGCCAGCGGCACTTGGATCAACCGTAGTGGGATCAGCTGTGCCCGATGTCGGCCCCGCACCGGCCAGATCCATGCGGCCGAGCGGTAAGGCTAGACACAAAACAAACAAGGTCGTGGACTCAGAAGGGTCCGACTTTGCATAACCGCCGGCGACCAGCGCCCGAGAGCGCTGGAGCGGGAAGAAGCGGTGTATGGAGCCTTGCTCCAACGTGATAAACCCACAGCAGTACCTCTTTGAGGGCTGCACAGTGCTTCTACCCCATCAGAGGGGAGCACTGCGGGTCAGTTCTGGGCTGACCTGCAAGAGGGGTCCGCAGAACAAAAGACAAGTGGGCAGGAGGTAAGCCCCACATGGGTACCCCGTGCGGGACCCTAGAGATCTCTAACTCTATAAAAAAGAGTAGGCAGGACCCTGATGGGCCAGAGCCTGGTAATACAGCGTCCCATGATCCTAACACAGCAGGGACTCTGCTGGACATGGTGGCTGATTACTTTAACCAAGTCAAACATGGGTAGACTTGGATCCAGGATGGCAATAGTATTACTATATGTCAGGCCACAAACGCCAACAAGAAATATTTACAGAGACTGGCCAGACATCTGCCACCTGGCAACGGTGAGGCATTACAGGTGCCCAGTGTAAATGCATTTGCAGCATATGGGGACGAACATCAGGGACCAGGACCTCAAGATCCAGAAAACCTTAAAGGGATTGACGGAAGGGATCATAGCATACACCCGCACCCTGGACTAAACGGAGGTAACCAAAGACCATCAAGACGCACTAGCTCTGTTTAGTAATATGCAATATGAGCTGAACTACATGTGGAAGGCTGCCATTCAGCCAGCACTGGACCTCTAAAATGCTACCATTTGCAAACAAAGAACCGTGGGTGGACGAAGCAAGACACTGGGGTCATCAAGGCCAGCGCAAGGGCCTATTTTGGAGCACGATACCAGCCACATGCAAGGCCATAAAAAATGTGGCTCAAACCAGTGGCAGTGCCAGAAATCAATATAACCCGCAGTAGCCTTTTTAGGGTATGGCCAGGGCGGCCACCCTGGAAGATGCGGAAGCCTCAACCTCCCACACAACCCCGAACAAGAGATATCAAACCAGAACCCCCTTTTCAAAAAACCAAGGAAATAACACAACCACCGGTAACCATGGAGGTAGGTGGGTGTGGTTTCTTCTGTTAAAAAGGGACCCACGATGGTGGGGGAGGGGAGGTTGCAACACTACAGTTATGTATGGTATATAATCACTACAGATTCATATAATCTCAGCAGTATTCAGGGTTATCTGATAGAATTTACTCATCCCAATAACCCCAGTACAACATACACCAGAATGGCATTTTGTCCTTACATAAACCAAACAATCTAAAGCCCACATGGTGCTACAAAAATTGTACACAAAAGGTGTGATTGAGCATACTTTTCATGGAACATTAGAATTTGTATCAAACATATTTATTAAAAATAAAATAGATGGGGGTTGCAGGATTATCATTGACCTTTCAACCCTAAACACATTCGTTCAAGATGTTCATTTTAAGATGGATACTCTTATTACTGATAAAGACTTGGTGTCAGCTGGGTTTTTTTATATGGCAGGCATTGACTCAAAAGAGGGGGAACTTTGGCAATATAGAGCTTACCAAAGGAGCCCCAATATTATTTACTAAAATTCTAAAACCAGCTTGGCATTGTTATGTAAACAAAGCCATAGGGTGATGTATTTCCCCCGTTCTGCCCCATCAATGGGGTACTAGGGAAAATTCAACTAGACTCGGCATCTGGAATTCCCAGAGTACCCGACTGGCCTACTAAATCATGGTATTCGGTCATACAGGGGATGGTGTTAGAACCATGTTCCCTCATGAACATAGCCAAATTGATTAATTCATCCAGTGACTGGGGGCAGTCATCCATGCCATAAGACTATGGATTTGTTGATTTGTAGAGTCTAAAAGACCCACTACACGGCATGGGGCTGTCAGACAGGATGATGAATCTCATCTCATCTGCACTAAGACTGTCAACACGGAAGCAGTACCTTGGACACATCAAGAAATGGAGCATATACTGCTTGGACAACAACCTCGACCAAAAGGCTAAGAACATTCTGGCCGTATTGGAATTTTATCAAGCCTCCATTATGATAATCGATGGAGCTACAGTGCCATCAATAGTGCCAGAAGTGCACTCTCCAATTACCTATCACAAGGAACGGAGCGGCACACGGTGGGAACGCACCCCCTGGTAACAAAACTCATGAGGGGCATATTCAATGGTAATCCCCCTAGAACCAGGTACTCCGAAATCTGGGAGGTGGGTGTCGTTCTAAACATGCTGAGGAGCTGGTAGCCCATAACAGCATTGTCACTTCATTAACGGACCATGAAGATGGTTATGCTCATGGCGGTAGTTACCGCACAACGAGTCCAGCCATTAAGCAAACTGAGCCTGGACTCCCTGATCATCTCACCCGAGAAACTGGTGTTTGTCATACAGGATTTAATAAAAGAAAACAGACCAGGTTCATCGGGTCAAGTGTTTGAATTTATGGTATACCCATATGACGAACGACTGTGTATAGCAAGACACATCCAACTATACATAGAATATACTAAGAGCATTCGAGGTCAGAGAATGGCGTTGTTAATCTCTTACAAGAAACCGCACAAAAGGGTCACGACCCAAACTATATCAAGGTGGCTCAAATATGTCCTAAAGATGGCAGGAATAGACACTAATGTTTTTAACTCTCATTCCACCAGGGCTGCAGCAACATCCGCAGCAAAAATTCTAGAGGTACCCACAGACCAAATCCTCAGAATGACAGGATGGTCATCCGAAAGGTTTTTTCCAAAGGTTTTATAATAAACCAGTTATTTTTTGGAGCCATCATCGTGTTCGGAAACCATTTTACGTTCAACAATATAATTTGCCCGAAAGGTTACAGGGCTATGATTGTCAATTAAAAAAATTTATATATTTTTTCATTATACCAAACAACTCTTTGTATAAGTGTGTTTTAAAATTACTAATGATGCTCTCTCCCAATACCCAAGGCAGTTGTGAAGCATGGACTTGTTCCACGGCATGAGGTCACAGAGCTTTGAAATCTTCACGAAGTCACTCACGTGACTCCGAAGTAAAATAGTAAGATTAAACGAGAACTTACCAGTTTGAAGTTTGATCTGTATTTTATGAGGAGGAACGTTGAGGGAATACGTGCCCTCCGCTCCCACCCTCTTATGATCATATCAAAAACTGGTATCTCTTTGATAATGTTACTATGTTAGATCATTATAGGTTCCTGTGACCTCACACCGCTGCTTTGAAGAATGACACGCATGCGTTGGAAGCGGGTTCTTCACGTATTCCTGCAACGTTCCTCCTCATAAAATACAGATCAAACTTCAAACTGGTAAGTTCTCGTTTAATCTTACTATTTTACAACAAACTAAAAACACAAAGAATGAAAAAGACGAAGACAGACCGTTGGCGAGGCAGCCATTGTGCGGCACTCCCTGGTGGTACCCTATGTTGTGATAGTACCTGCCTCAACTACCGATCCATGTTGAAGGACTCTGTGACCAACCTAAACCCGAATGCCACTGTCATCAGAGACTGTTTCACTAAGAGTGTAGAGGAATGCATTCCAAAGAAGAAAATATGACTGTTACATGACTGGAAACCCTGGATGAACTGTGAGCTCCACTCCCAGGCGTAGTCCTAAGCAGTACAAGAAATCTCTCTGACCAAAGCCATCAACGATGCCAAGAGAAAATTCCAGAACAAGTTTGAATCTCAAAATAACCACACAGATGGTGGCAAGGCTTGCATGCTCCAACGGGCTACAAAGTGAAGTTGGGCACTATCGTTGACAGCAACGAGTGCCTTCCTGAAGAGTTCAATGCATGCTGTGAACAAAAGGTCCGTAGAAGTACATCATCCGCCCGACAGTCTCAGGCGTGCTTGTACCAATGGTCAGTGTAGCAGATTTCAGAACGGCTTTCCTGTGATTTAACCCCTGGGGAGCAACGTGCCCAGATGGAGTCCCTGGCATGTCCTCAAACCAGCTGGTAGGAATATTCACAGACATCTTTAACCTCTCACTACTCCATCCTGAGGTTGCAATCTGTTTCAAGAAGACCACTATCATCCTGGTGACAAAGAAAAGTAAGGTAGCGTGCCTTAATGATTACCATCCAGTGTCTCAGACATCCACTATTTTGAAGCTAGACACAAAAAGCTGGTGTAACTCAGCAGGTCAGACAGAGAAAAGGAGTAGGTGACATTTTAGGTTGAGACCCTTCTTCAGACTACACTATTATGAAGTGTTTTGAGATGCTGGTGATGGTGCACATTGACTCCAGTCTCCCAGAACTTCTTGACCCGCTGCAGGTTGCCTTGGATTGCAACAGTTCCACAGCAAATGCCATCCCCTTGCCTGTAAACTCACCTCTGGAACACCTTGATCAGAATCAGAATCAGAATCAGATTTTATTCGTCAAGTATGTTTTGCAACATACGAGGAATTTCACTGTCCAGGTCAGTCATACAATTAAAAACAACACTCAAAAACACATTTTAACATGAACATCCACCACAGTAACTCCTACACATTCCTCACTGTGATGGAAGGCGAAATAAAGTTCCAAAAAGTGATCACATCTCCGGGAAGTTAGGAACTTGAAAAAAACGATTCCCCTGATCGCCTCCCCCCTCATAAAACAAACCGAAATACATTAAAACAAACTTTTAACAAATGCTAAAAATAACAAAAAGATGAAAAACGAACAGACTGTCGGCAGGGCTGCCATCTCCCCGGTGCCCTTGGTGGTCTAGCAAGTATACCCTTGACAGATTCCTATTTGATGACTTTAGCTCCACCTTCAACACCATAATATGACCAGACCCCTCTCCAAACTCCTGGACATCAAAACCTGCACACCCCTCTGGCACTGGATACTCAACTTTCTTTCACAGACCACAAACAGTGAGGATAGGAGACAACACCCTCCTCCATAATAATTCTCAACACTGGTGCCCTGCATTGATGCTTTCTAGGTCAGCTACTATACTCCCTATGCACTCAGGAATGTATGGCCAAATTCGGCTCTAACTCCATCGACAAGTTTGCGGATGACAACACTGTGGTGAAGAATGATGAAACTGATTACAAGAAGGAGATAGAGAACTTAGTAAAATGGTGTCAAGAAAACAACCTCCCTCTCAGTGTCAGCAAGATGAAATGGCTAGTTATCGACATCATGAAAAGTGGAGGAACACATAGTCCAAATCAGTATCAATGATGCTAAAGTGGAAATAGTTGAGAGCTTCAAGTTTCTTGGCGCAAATATTACCAATAATCTGTCATGCACGAACAATAATGAAACGACAGCCAAGACGACATGCCAATGCCTCAACTTCTGACAGAGACCGAGGAAATCTGCCATGTTCCCAGTAACTCTTACAAATCTCTAAAGATGCACCAAAGATAGCACACTGTCGAGTTGCATCATGGCTTGGTTTTGGGAATAGCTCTGCCCAAGACCGCAGGAATTTACATAAAGTTGTGGATGTACCCCAGTCCGTCACATAGACCACACTCACGCCAATTAACCATCTGCTCTTCACACTGCCTCAGAAAAGCAGCCAACATAATTAAAGACCCTACCGAACTTGGTCATTCCTCATTCTCTAAGCTCCTGGTGTTCAGACAATACAAACGCTTGAAAACGCACACCACCAAGCAGGAACAATTTATTCCCCACTATTATCAGGCTTCTGTATGGTTCTTCCATTAACTAGGGCACTGTCCAATTCACCTCCTCCTCAATAGACAATGGACAATAGACAATAGACAATAGACAATTGGTGCAGGAGTAGGCCATTCAGCCCTTCCAGCCAGCACCGCCATTCAATGTGATCATGGCTGACCATCCATAATCAGTGCCTCGTTCCTGCCTTCTCCCCATATCCCCTGACTCTGCTCTTTAAGAGCCCTAACTCTCTCTTGAAAGTATCCAGAGAACTGGCCTCCGCCGCCCTCTGAGGCAGAGAATTTCACAGACTCACAACTCTGTGTGAAAAAGTGTTTCCTCATCTCCGTCCTAAATGGCTTACCCCATATTCTTAAACTGTGGCCTCTGGCCTCCCCCAACATCGGGAACATGTGTCCTGCTTCTAGCGTGTCCAAACCATTAAATGTTTCAATAAGATGCCCTCTCATCCTTTTAATTTCCAGAATATTCAAGCCCAGCTGCTCCATTCTCTCAGCATATGACAGTCCCGCCATCCCGGGAATTAACCTTGTGAACCTATGCTGCACTCCCTCCATAGGAAGGGTGTCATTCCTCAAATTTGGAGACCAAAACTGCACACAATACTCCAGGTGTGGTCTCACTAGGGCCCTGTACAATTGCAGGAGGACCTCTTTGCTCCTATACTCAACCTCATTGCAGATATTGGACTTTGACTCTGGAACTGGTGTGCTAGAATGCTGAGAATTATATTCCGCACTCTGTATCGTTCCCTTTTGCTCTACCTATTGTACTTGAGTTTGGATTGAATATTTATGTATAATATTATCTGATCCATTTGGATAGCATGCAATAGCAAAAATAATAATAAATCTAAACCCACACCTATGCACATTCAATAAGCTCTAGATTTAGCAGTCCATTTGTTTTTGAAACAATATTTACCTTAAATTCCTTGAATATTTTTTCTAAAATGTATTGCATTGCTCTTTGACTGATTTACCTACTGTTAGCTGCTTCCAGCTTGATTTTGCTGAATCACATCTCAATCTTGTAAATTTGAACATTCTGAAATGTACAATCTCTCCTCTTACTTTATCTTTGTTTTGTTTTTAAATTATACTGAATTGTAATCACTGCCATAAATACACCTGATCCAGTGCTGCTGATGCACCTGAGATAGCCCCTATCATTCCCTAATCTAAATCTCGATTCAAACCCTCCTTGCATGCACCGTCCCTTCCATATCCATCCCCACTCCACCCCTGTCTTCCAACTCAATTACTTCCCAAATTGACTTGCTTGTACATTTGCTCTTCCTCTCAATGTTTCCCTTGTTTAGAGTTCTGTTGTGCAGTCCCAACAATGCGATTGCACGGGACACCGCCTTCAGGTCAGGCGATGCTCGAGCCTACAGCTCATCCAGGGCTAACCTGAAGAGGGGCATCAAGAAGGCCAAGCACTGCCATAAGCTCAGGATTGAGGAGCACTTCAATAACAACTCCGACCCCCGACGCATGTGGCAAGGCATCCAGGCCATCACGGACTAAAGACCCTTCAACACCACCCCCACATCCAGCGACGCCTCCTTCCTTGAGGAGCTTAATCACTTCTATGGCCGCTTCGACAGGGACAATCTAGAGACAGCCATCAAGGCTGTGCTCCCTGCCGATCACCAACCCCTCACACTCACCCCCTACGACGTATACGTGGCACTGAGTAGGACTAATGCACGTGAGGCTGCTGGCCCTGACGGCATCCCCGGGCGCGTGCTCAGGGCCTGTGCTGCGAAGCTGACAGACGTCTGGACTGACATCTTCAACCTGTCACTTGCCCAAGCAGTTGTCCCCACGTGCCTTAAAACCACCTCCATCGTGCCAGTGCCAAAACACAGCATTCAACACCATTATACCATCTAAACTGATCACCAAACTCGGTAACCTGGGCATCGACCCCTCCCTCTGCAACTGGATACTGGACTTTCTAACCAACAGACCCCAGTCTGTGAGGTTAGGCAAGCACACCTCTTCAACCCTCACCCTGAACACCGGCGTTCCTCAGGGCTGTGTGCTGAGCCCCCTCCTCTACTCCCTCTTCACCTATGACTGCACACCTGTACATGGTACTAACACCATCATCAAGTATGCAGATGATACAACGGTGATTGGCCTCATCAGCAACAACGATGAGTCGGCCTACAGGGAGGAGGTCCAGCACTTAGCTGCATGGTGCGCTGACAACAACCTGGCCCTTAACTCCAAGAAGGCCAAGGAGCTCATTGTAGACTTCAGGAAGTCCAGAGGCGGCACGCACACCCCCATCCACATTAATGGGACGGAGGTGGAACGTGTTTCTAGCTTCAGGTTCCTGGGTGTTAACATCTCCGATGACCTCTCTTGGACCCACAATACCTCAACTCTGATCAAGAAGGCTCACCAGCGTCTCTTCTTCCTGAGGAGACTGAAGAAGGTCCATCTGTCTCCTCAGATCCTGGTGAACTTCTACCACTGCACCATCGAGAGCATCCTTACCAACTGTATCACAGTATGGTATGGCAACTGCTCGGTCTCCGACCGGAAGGCCTTGCAGAGGGTGGTGAAAATTGCCCAACGCATCACCGGTTCCTCGCTCCCCTCCATTGAGTCTGTCCAAAGCAAGCGCTGTCTGCGGAGGGCGCTCAGCATCGCCAAGGACTGCTCTCACCCCAACCATGGACTGTTTAACCTCCTACCATCCGGGAGGCGCTACAGGTCTCTCCGTTGCCGGACCAGCAGGTCCAGGAACAGCTTCTTCCCGGCGGCTGTCACTCTACTCAACAACGTACCTCGGTGACTGCCAATTCCCCCCCCCCCCCCGGACACTCCTCCCACAGGAAAAACACTATGTCTGTATATATGCTAATGTAAATATTTATTCAAATCATATGCTATGTCGCTCTTCCAGGGAGATGCTAAATGCATTTCGTTGTCTCTGTACTGTACACTGACAATGACAATTAAAGTTGAATCTGAATCTGAATCTGATTGTCCTTTCTTGTTCTTTAATTCAACTCCATCCAACCTTATTTGATGATCTTTCTTATATCTTATCACTTCTCTCAGCTGTAACAATTTTCAACCCAATATTTGCACTTTCTTGTTTTTTATTTCCCACCTTAATTTTACCTGAAAATAGTGTATGTTATTAGAAATGTTAAGGTACCAGTCCGGGATTCACAAGAGACTGCAGATGCTGGAATATTGCGCAAATTGAGCAACTCAATGGGTCAGGCATCATCTGTGGAGGGGATGGACAGGCAACGCTTCGGGTCAGGACCCTTCTTCAACCCTGAAACATCACCAGTCCATTCCCTCCCCAGATGCTGCCTGAGCTGTTGTGGTCGTCCAGTACTTCGTGTTTTTGCTTAAAGTTTTAATCTTTTTTTTTTAATTAATAAAAAATTTTTTTTTAATAAATAAATAAATAAAAATTAATCTTGTTAAGCCGTGTTTCTTTACTTGGAAGACAGAAGCCTACAAACCAGTTACTCATCAATGCAACAGATGATTTTTATTTTCATCCCTCTATAAAGATTGAATTCTGTTGCCATTCATAATATAGATCCAATCACTCAAAGGCCTAATTAAGTTGTAAATAGTTATGCAACTGAGTTATTAACATTTTAACAGCTTTCCTCAAGTAATAAAATATAATTTAGACACAATCTAAAAGGGGGACACATTTTAACATTCATCAAATTGTCAACCACAGGAGAATCATGTTCAGAAATAGGAATATCAATCAATGCCTTCCTGAAACCATGTGTAATAGAACTAGACATTTATATTCCATTCATACCTGACTGATTAATGGTAGATGTGAAAATGTTAAATCACAATTTGAGAGTTTATATATGCATGGGTAAATCAACTAAATATATACTCCTCATAAATCTATGAAACATAAATGTATCTTTAACTGAGATAAAACAGAGATTCTGTGCCTGATCCATTTCAATGTAAAGTGTTGCCAGTATCAAGTGAAGTGAGATGTAAGGCAACCAGGAAATTGCAGGGGAGGAGTTGACTTTCAAGATGCACATTATCAATTTCAATTCCATCTCCTTCCCAGTTCTCCAACCAGTCTTACTGTCTCTGCCTACATTCTATCTCTGTCCCGCCCACTACCCTGACTTCAGTCCGAAGAAGGGTCTCAACCTGAAACATCATCCATTCCTTCTCTCCAGAGATGTTGCAAGTCCCACTGAGTTACTCCAGCTTTTTTGTCTACCTTTGATTTAAATCAGCACCTGCAGTCTTTCCTACTCAAATCAAACACATATTTCTTCGACATTAAAACTTTAACGTTGAATTAAATGCTTGATGTTTGGTAGAGATATGGATGATATGGGTCATTTTGAATCTTTCACATATTTTGAAGAGAATATTTATATCACAAAGACATAAGGATACAATAAAATATGAGGCAAAATAGCCCTCCTGCCCCTTCAAACCCGCTCTGCCATTCAAAATGATCATGTTTGATCTGTCATGGGCCTCAACTCTTCTTCTACGCCACAGCTCTCAATTTAATTCATTGGAGCAGAATTAGGCCGTTTGACCCATTGAGTCTACTCCACCATTCAATCATGGCTGATCTATCTTTCCATCTCAACTCCATTCTCCTGCTGGTCCGTATAACCGATGACAGCCTTGCTAATCAAGAACCTATCAATCTCCCCTTTAAAAATACCCAAGGCTTGGCCTCCATGCTCGTCTGTGACAGTGAATTCCACAGATTTTCCACCTTCTGGCGATAGAACTTCCTTCTCATCTGCTTTCTAAAGTTACGTCCTTTTATTCTGAGGCTGTGCACTCTGGTCCAAGACTCTCCCACTAGTGGAAACACCGTCTCCATATCCACTCTGTCCAGGACTTTCATGAATCAGCAAATTTCAATGAGATTCCCGCATCTAAACTCCAAAGCCAGTAAGCGCTCAACAAACTTTATCCCCAAAAGCATTCTTGTAAACCTCCTCTGACCCTCTCCAATGCCACAACATCCCACCTCAGGTATAGTGCCCAAAACTGCTCACAATACTTCTGCGTCATACGGCAATATGATGAATGTAAAAATGTTAAAAAAAAGAACAAAGAACATAGAACATAGAAAATAGGTGCAGGAGGAGGCCATTCAGCCCTTTGAGCCAGCACCGCCATTCATTGTATTCATGACTGATCGTCCCCTATCAATAACCCGTGCCTGCCTTCTTCCCATATCCCTTGACTCCACTGGCCCCTAGAACTCTATCTAACTCTCTCTTAAATCCATCCAGTGATTTGGCCTCCACAACCGTCTGTGGCAGGGAATTCCATGAATTCACAACTCTCTGGGGGAAAAGTTTTTTCTCATACAAAAAACACAACTATACAACCTATACAACTGCAGAAGAACCTCTTTACTCCTATACTGAAATCCTCTTGTTATGCAGGCCAACATTCCATTAGCTTTCTTCACTGCCTGCTGTACCTGTAAGCCAACTTTCAGTGACCGGTGTACAAGGACGCCCAGGTCTCGCTGCACCTCCCCCCCACCCAACCTAACCCCATTGAGATAATAATCTGCCCCCTTGTTTTTGCCGCCAAAGTGGACAACCTCACATTTATCTATATTATACTGCATCTGCCACGCATCTGCCCACTCACTCAACCTGTCCAGGTCACCCTGCAACCTCCTAACATCCTCTTCACAGTACACACTGCCACCCAGCTTTGTGTCATCCGCAAACTTGCTAGTGTTGCTCTTAATTCCCACTTCCAAATCATTAATATATATGGTAAACAGTTGCGGCCCCAACCACTCGACACTGCCTGCCATTCTGAAGAGGACCCGTTCACTCCTACTCTTTGCTTCCGTTCTGCCAACCAATTTTCTATCCATGTCAACACCCTACCCCCAATACCATGTGCTCTAATTTTAGTCACCAGTCTCCCATGCGGGACATTATCAAAGGTTTTCTGAAAGTCTAGATATACTACATTCACTGGCACCCCTTCATCCATTTTACTTGTCACATCCTCAAAAAATTCCAGAAGATTAGTCAAGCATGATTTCCCTTTAATAAATCCATGTTGACTTGGACTAATCCTTTTACTGCTATCCAAATGCCCCATTATTACCTCTTTAATAATTGACTCCAGCATCTTTCCCTCCACCGAAGTCGGGCTAACTGGTCTGTAATTCCCCATTTTCTCTCTCGCTCCTTTCTTGAAAAGTGGGATAACATTAGCTATTCTCCAATCTACAGGAACTGATCCTGAATCTATTGAACATTGGAAAATGATCACCAATGCGTCCACTATTTCTAGAGCCACCTCCCCGAGGACCCTGGGATGCAGACCATCATGTCCAGGGGATTTATCATCCTTCAGTCCCATTAGCCTACCCAATACTATTTCTCGCCTAATGGAAATGTATTTAAGTTCCTCTACCCCCTTAGATCCTCTGTCCTCCAGTACATCTGGGAGATTGTTTGTGTCTTCCTTAGTGAAGACAGATCCGAAGTACCTATTCAACTCTTCTGCCATTTTCTTGTTGCCCATAATAATTTCACCCGTGTCTGCCTTCAAGGGACCCACATTTGACTTTGCTTCTGTTTTTCCCTTAACATATCTAAAGAAGCTTTTCCTGTCCTTCTTTATATTCCTGGCCAGCTTCCCTTCGTACTTCATCTTTTCAGCCCGTATTGCCCATTTTGTTTCCTTCTGTTGTCCTCTGAAAGTTTCCCAATCCTCTGGCTTCTGGCTACTCTTTGCTGTGTTATACATCTTTTCTTTTGGTTTTATTCTATCCCTAACTTATCTTGTCAGCCACGGTTTCCTCCTACTCCCCTTAGAATCTTTCTTCCTTTTTGGAATGAAATTATCCTGCGTCTTCCGGATTATGCCCAGAAATTCCTGCCATTGCTGTTCCACCGTCATTCCTGCTAGGATCCCTTTCCAGTCTACCTTGGCCAGCTCCCCTCTCATGCCTTCATAGTCCCCTTTGTTCAACTGCATCACTGCCACTTCCGATTTAACCTTCTCCTTCTCAAATTGCAGATTAAAACTAATCATATTATGATCACTACCTCCAAGCCTTTACCTCAAGGTCTGTTATCATATCTGGTTCATTGGACAACACTAAATCCAGAATTGCCTTTTCTCTGGTCGGCTCCATTACAAGCTCCCGATCCTCCTGCAGCCATGTCTCAGTAATCCCCACAATGTCATGTCTACCAACCTCTAACTGAGCCTGAAGCTCATCTACTTTACTTCTTATACTTCGCGCATTCATATACAATACTTTTAATTCCTTACGCATCTCACCTTTCACATCGATCCCTATTACACTTGGCCATACTCTCCTATCCCTTTATGAGCTTCCTTTCCCGTTAATTCTGGGGTCATTAACCATCCCTTTACTCTCTTTCCCTTTAACTCCATCCTCGACTATCCCTTGTGTTTTCTTTCTGAATAGTCCTATGTGACCCCTTTAAGATTATTGATTAGTCTGTTAACCTAGTACAACTGATCAACTTTTACAGAGGAAAAGTTCTGCTTGCCTCGCTACAATTTGAGGCTTAAATGTGCATTAAGCAGCCAACCCCTATCATTTATAGGCCTCTAAAGCAATTCAATGGCCTAGAAACTGGGCAGAAAATGTACATAGTTTCCCTTTTTCCTAATGTCCAAATGGAACACTGCTTCCCAGGTTGCCTGGTTCGTGAGCAAGTTGGTGGAAAAGACTCATGATTTGGTTTCAATGAAATCTTCCCCAGTAGTCAAACTTAAGAGTTGAGGAAATTTTAATAGGGAAGTAACCAAGGGATAGCAGCACACAATTTGTTATCAAACAATAACATGGGTACAATAGGAAAGACAATGAATGAGTAGAGATGGATCTGTGTGATTTTAGAGCAAATAAATGGATATGTTTTAAATAGGGAACTGATATATTATGGAAGTAACTGGGGGTCCTGACCTACCATATACCTCATTGGAGACCTTCATACTATCTTTAATCTTGCCTGGACTGTATCTTGCACTAAACATTATTTCCTTTATTCTGTATCTGCACACTGAGGACGGCTTGATTGTAATCATGTATTGAATTGAATGAATTGAATTGAATTTCCTTTATTGTCATTCAAACAAGTTCGAACAAAATGTTGTACCATGCAATCATGACAGTAAAAGGTGACAAAACACACAATAAACACAATTAAACACAAATATCCATCACAGTGAATCTCCCGACATCTCCTCACTGTGATGGAAGGCAAAAAGTTTTATCTCCTCCCTACCCGATCTCCCGCGGTCAGGCGGTCAAACTGCTGCGTCGAGGCGATCGAGGCTCTCGAAGTTGAAGCCCCTGCCGGGTGACTTCCGCTGATGGATAGCACACAGCAAAAACTTTTTTCACTCATGACAATAATAAACTATACTAAGCTATACTTAAACTAAAAGGATTTAGTGAAGGACTTATGGATAAATAGAAAAGACAGCTGTGCTTTGGTAAAGGTGGGATTCTCCTCTCTATAATAAAGATTTATACATTACTAAGTGAAAGGAAATCTGTGATGGCTCAGAGGAATCAAATTCATCTGTAAAGCAAGCTGTGTGGGCAAAATTGTACAGTGAGAATCGCATGATTCATTTAATGATTCTTCCCACATTGAAGTATCGGGCTGCTGTTTAGTTGCGTGGTCCTCCCCATGATATTTTGCTCTGCGTACTACTCAGGTAACCAAAGGTAAAAAAAGCACTCTTTGCAAAAATTGGGAAAGAGAAATAATTGCTGGAGCAAAAGATGAGATGCACTACCAGAGAATAAAAATGGAAGTGAGTATACCCTGTGGGAAGTCATAAAAATGAATGTTGTTAAGCCTCAGCTGTTATAGGACTTTTTAATCTTCCTGATATAAACTGGGATTTGTGCTAGTAAGTTTATTGGAGTGCTTCAAGAATCAGTTGGTAAGCAAACTCACAAGGGACAAGGGAATATTTGATCTGCTTCCAGGTAACAGAATATGAACACTTTAAGCAGTGCAATCATAAAGTTGTCCAAATTTAAGGTTGAAAGGAATTCAGAATGGACAATAAAAATTATTAAGTAATTGGATTTCAGATATCAGACTTCCAGAGTGTGAAATACTACCTACAACGATGAAGGGGAAAGAAAATTGTAAAGAGCAGAATGCTGACAGGAAATGGGAGTGTTGAAGAAAATTTAATGGAGATGGAAACAGTTGCCTTGGACTGTATCAAGGGGGAAAATACTGTGAAATGAGCAGACTCAGGGTACAACATAAGATCTATTCCATCCAATCTGAGAATTTGATAAAAGATGGAAAGAAAGGATTACAATGTACTGAAACATGTAACAATAGCAGTAAAAGTGTTCAGAGCAAATAGTAAGTACAAAGTTCAGTGAACAGACACCTACTGCATTAGTGTCATTTTTTAAATTATACTTGCAACATTGAGATTAAGACGGATTCTAAACCATCCACGTGGGTGCAACAAATTAAGAGGAAAACAGCAAGAGAAGATCAAAAATTCAAATGATGTACAAGCAAGTGTTTGTTGTGGTGATATTTATATGGCCTCTTATGTAACAGCAATCTAGAATTAGTTATAAATTTGGAGGACTAAACTGCAAGGAAATATCTAGCAATGTTACAAAATTTTGAGATTTAGAAAATCAAGTCTGCAATTTATCCCATCAGATAAAGCATAAAAATAAGTTTAATTTGACACCTAATTCACTTTCATATCAGTATTAAAAAAGTTATGGCCATTTTCATACTCGGAAATTAGCATCTTGTTCCCTGTTGCTTTTCCATTGACTTAACACAAAAGCTGTGATCGAGGACCGTCAAAAGCCCATAACTTTCTTAAAAATTAAGAGAACTGAAATAAATTTTCAATTATTACAGATTGAAGCATTCTGAAACAAATATGAAACAATCTTACTTGGATGACCTGAAATTAAAGCATATAATTAGCTAGTTATCTAATTGTAGCTAATTACAAAATTCAATTACTAGATCTAAACATCTATCAATTTCTCAAGAAAAGAATAACATTTGTAAATAGTCTAAGTGTCCAAATAACATTCATACAAGAATTCACAATATAACACGATTTTTAAATCTCATTGTCATGAATTTATAGGCCTAATGGAAGGAATTTAGTGTTTAATTCCCCTAAATTAATGGCCATTTAAATCATCTTGCAAGTGGGATTTTGTGGAACGCGATCGATTGGAACGTTGCGGTTTGCGGTGAATTTAAACCCCATATCGGCAGGAAAAACACTGCCGGTTCGTATGGGGACTAAATCACCTTTTCGTAATGTAAAATTTGGATTAAGGTCATCCTAAGAAGCACGTTTATATGTAAAATAAACGGCTTATCTTTAGCTGTTCCGTACGTGAGATCCGTCCCGTTGTCGGCATTGACGGCGTTAGAAGCAGATATTTATTTTTCTCCAGCGCTGAAATTGTTCCGCGGTTTCAAAAAAAAATTCACAGAACGGCAGTCAGAACAATTCTTCAGCATTATCTAGCAGCCCGAGGAAATATATCTCGGACAGGTAGTAGAAAACTGCATTTTAACCCCGCCCCCCTCAAAGGCACCAAAGTCGCATCCACACGGCCAGTGGCAGAACTGTAGCGCCGCTGAAGGTACATTTTATAACATACCTAAAATATCAGAATGTATAATTACAGGCAACACTGGGTCTCAGAATTTTGAGTTTGAAACCAGAGTGAACCTTTGTGCAATGGGACTGGTGCACAAGCAACAATAGTGGAAAATATACTTAACCTAGAAGAGTTGTTCTGGAAATTGGACCAAACATTTCCATATTCGGTTCATTGGAAAAGTGCCAAAAAGCAGCTAATGATATCAATATTCATGCCGTGTAAAATGGAGCTCAAAGTTGCAATCAACAAACGTCATTGAAAGCCCACTTTATAACTAGAGCTACATGTACTGATTTGTTACTTCTATCTTGACCTTAAGACATCTGTCATCTTTACAACTCACTGCAAGCTGCTCTTTCACCGTCCAATATCCACAGAGAATGTTCAAATTAAAGAGTACTTTTCCAGATTCAATTGTTGGGATACTTAGAAGTGCCTCAGTGTTGACACCACAGGTATTACGAAAGACATTGATTGTAAAAGACAATGCAGGGTGGATCAGGAGGCCAAGACATAGGAAAGATCTATTCCTTCAGAGTTTTCCGAGACACCACATTCTACCTGGATTCCTCTGATGAATAAGATGTTTGCCTGCTCAGGTTTTGCAAGGCTGTCATCAGTGAGATACATGAAGCTCTGCAGAAAATTCATGTTCTTGTGCCTGGACTACTCTTTCTATAGAGGTCATTTCTGTAAAGGTCATTTGACTCTCAGCCTCATCACTGCAGGATCTTTCCAGTTTCAGCAGATCTCTCTATGTTTCACAAATTTCTGCTTGCCAGAGCATCAGAGAGGTCACCCGATACTGCATTCAAAGAGTCATACAGTTCTGAATCAGGCCCTATAATCCACCATGAACACACCAACAAATATTGGTCCTCTCCTTCGATCTTGGCAATTCACGTGATTGTTTAAATGTTGTGAGAATATATGCCTTCACCATCTACTTAGGCAGGGAGGGATGAATATTTCTGGCCTGATAATTTCATCTTCAGTGAAAAGCAGGTGACATTACACTTACTGTGATTTCTTCCCATGAATGCAGGCTACTATCAACTTCACTTATGTTCACTTTATGTCTAAAATGATTCAATATTAATAGACCTTTCGTGGCGATGACAAATTTCTACTCCCTTTCTGTTCAGATGGCTGTGGAGGCCAAGTGAATGAATATTTTTAAGGTGGAGATTGCTAGATTCTTGATTAGTAAGGGTGTTATGGGTTATAGGGAAGATGCAGGAGAATGGCGTTGAGAGGGAAACATAGATCAGCCTTGATTAAATGGCAGAGTAATCCTAATTTGAGGAAGGACATTCTTGCAGTGTAGTGCAGTGTAGGTTTACAAGGGATGGCGGGACTGTCATATGCTGAGAGAATGAAGCAGCTGGGCTTGTACACTCTGGAGTTTAGAAGGATGAGAAGGGATCTTATTGAAACATATAAGATTGTTAAGGGTTTGGACATGCTGGAGACAGGAAACATGTTCCCGATGTTGGGGGAGTCCAGAACCAGGGGCCACAGTTTAAGAATAAGGGGCAAGCCATTTAGAATGGAGAAGAGGAAACACTTTTTCTCACAGAGTGTTGTGAGTCTGTGGAATTCTCTGCCTCAGAGGGGAGTGGAGGCAGGTTCTCTGGATGCTTTCAAGAGAGAGCTGGATAGGGTTCTTAAAGATAGCGGAGTGAGGGGATATGGGGAAAAGGCAGGAACAGGGTACTAATTGGGGATGATCACATTGAATGGCGGTGCTAGCTCGAAGGCCTGAATGGCCTACTGCACCTATTGTCTATTGTCTTTTCACCTTGCAATAGGTAGCAAGGTGAAAAGTAAAAGTGGCAGGCCAGCAAATCCAGGGCAAAAATCAAAAAGGGCCACTTTTCAGCATAATAGTATAAGGGGTAAGAGTGTTGTAAAAACAAGCCTGAAGGCTTTGTGTCTCAATGCAAGGAGCATTCGTAATAAGGTGGATGAGTTGAATGTGCAGATAGCTATTAATGACTATGATATAGTTGGGATCACGGAGACATGGCTCCAGGGTGACCAAGGTTGGGAGCTGAACATCCAGGGATATTCAATATTCAGGAGTGATAGACAGAAAGGGAAAGGAGGTGGGGTAGCGTTGCTGGTTAGAGAGCAGATTAACGCAATAGAAAGGAAGGAAATTAGCTTTGAGGATATCGAATCGATATGGGTAGAGCTGCGAAACACTAAGGGGCAGAAAACGCTAGTGGGAGTTGTGTACAGGCCACCTAGTTTAGTTAGGGTTAGTTAGCAGTCTTGTTGTGCATGGCCCCTTGGGCAAGAGTGACCATAATATGGTTGAGTTCTTCATTAGGATGGAGAGTGACATCGTTAATTCAGAAACAAGGGTCCTGAACTTAAAGAAAGGTAACTTTGAGGGTATGAGACGTGAATTGGCCATGATAGACTGGGCATTGATTCTTAATGGGTTGACGGTGGGTATGCAATGGAAGGCATTTAAAGACTGCATGGATGAACTGCAACAATTGTTCATCCCAGTTTGGCAAAAAAATAAATCAGGGAAGGTAGTGCAACCGTGGATAACAAGGGAAATCAGGGATAGTATCGAAACAAAAGATGAAGCGTACAAATTAGCCAGAAAAAGCAGCCTACCAGAGGACTGGGAGAAATTCAGAGACCAGCAGAGGAGGACAAAGGGCTTAATAAGGAAAGGGAAAATAGATTATGAGAGAAAACTGGCAGGGAACATAAATACAATACAATACAATCCAATACAATACAATAAGGTTTATTTGTCACATTGCACATAAAGTGCAAGTGAAATGAATATGTCAGCAGTGGTACAATGATAAAGAACACACACAAAAACACAATAAAAATTTAACATAAACATCCACCACAGCATTCATCACTATGGTGGAAGGCACACTATTTGGCCAGCATTTCCCCCCGTGGTCGGGACCTCAACCCTCCGCAGCCATTGCTGCGGGCGTCCAGATGGTAAAAGGACAAGGTACAAGTCCAGGTAAGTCCAGGATCGGCTCGTCCCCACCAGAGACCGCGGCTTTAAGTTGGTGTAGGCCGCAGGCCAGCAGTCGAGATTTAAAAAAACTGACTGCAAAAGCTTTTATAGATATATGAAGAGAAAAAGATTAGTTAAAACAAATGTAGGTCCCTTGCAGTCAGAAACGGGTGAATTGATCATGGGGAACATGGACATGGCAGACCGATTGAATAACTACTTTGGTTCTGCCTTCACTAAGGAAGATATAAATAATCTGCCGGAAATAGCAGAGGGGTCAAATGAGATGGAGGAACTGAGTGAAATCCAGGTTAGCCGGGAAGTGGTGTTAGGTAAATTGAATGGATTAAAGGCCGATAAATCCCCAGGGCCAGATAGGCTGCATCCCAGAGTACTTAAGGAAGTAGCCCCAGAAATAGTGGATACATTAGTGATAATTTTTCAAACCTCTTTAGATTCTGGAGTAGTTCCTGAGGATTGGAGGGTAGCTAATGTAACACCACTTTTTAAAAAGGGAGGGAGAGAGAAAACGGGGAATTACAGACCAGTTAGTCTAATGTTAATAGTGGGGAAACTGCTAGAATCAGTTATTAAAGATGGGATAGCAGCACATTTGGAAAGTGGTGAAATTATTGGACAAAGTCAGCATGGATTTATGAAGGGTAAATCATGTCTGACGAATCTTATAGAATTTTTCGAGGATGTAACTAGTAGAGTGGATAAGGGAGAACCAGTGGATGTGTTATATCTGGACTTTCAGAAGGCTTTTGACAAGGTCCCACATAAGAGATTAGTATGCAAACTTAAAGCACATGGTATTGGGGGTTCAGTATTGATGTGGATAGAGAACTGGCTGGCAGACAGGAAGCAAAGAGTAGGAATAAACGGGTCCTTTTCAGAATGGCAGGCAGTGACTAATGGGGTACCACAAGGCTCAGTGCTGGGACCCCAGCTATTTACAATATATATTAATGATTTGGACGAGGGAATTGAATGCAACATCTCCAAATTTGCGGATGACACAAAGCTGGGGGGCAGTGTTAGCTGTGAGGAGGATGCTAGGAGGCTGCAAGGTGACTTGGATAGGCTGGGTGAGTGGGCAAATGCATGGCAGATGCAGTATAATGTGGATTAATGTGAGGTTATCCACTTTGGTGGCAAAAACAGGAAAGTAGACTATTATCTGAATGATGGCCGATTAGGAAAGGGGGAGATGCCACGAGACCTGGGTGTCATGGTACACTAATTAAAAGTAGGCATGCAGGTGCAGCAGGCAGTGAAGAAGGCGAATGGTATGTTAGCATTCATAGCAAAAGGATTTGAGTATAGGAGCAGGGAGGTTCTACTGTAGTTGTACAGGGTCTTGGTGAGACCACACCTGGAGTATTGCGTACAGTTTTGGTCTTCTAATCAGAGGAAATACATTCTTGCCATAGAGGGAGTACAGAGAAGGTTCACCAGACTGATTCCTGGGATGTCAGGACTTTCATATGAAGAAAGACTGGATAGACTCGGTTTGTACTCACTAGAATTTAGAAGATTGAGGGGGAATCTTATAGAAACTTACAAAATTCTTAAAGGGTTGGACAGGCTAGATGCCGGAAGATTGTTCCCGATGTTGGGGAAGTCCAGAACAAGGGGTCACAGTTTAAGAATAAAGGGGAAATCTTTTAGGACCGAGATGAGGAAAACTTTTTTCACACCGAGATTGGTGAATTTCTGGAATTCTCTCCCGCAGAAGGTAGTTGAGACTAGTTCATTGGCTATATTTAAGAGGGTGTTAGATGTGGCCCTTGTGGCTAAAGGGGTCAGGGGGTACGGAGAGAAGGCAGGTACAGGATACTGAGTTGGATGATCAGCAATCATCATATTGAATGGCGGTGCAGGCTCGAAGGGCCGAATGGCCTACTCCTGCACCTATTTTCTATGTTTCTATGTTTCTATGTCTATTGTCTATTGACTTGTTTGGCTGAATAGCCTAATTCTACTCCTAGAACTTATGAACTTATGACGGTTACGGATCATCAGAAGAGTTCCTTCAGGTCCATGTTTCCAGGAAACAACTTGACTTCATCGTCAAGGGGTTCAAATGGAAAATGTTTCCTGCAGCCAACATCAGCCTAGAGGATCAATCCTATGAATGCCATCAGAATGAGGATGAATATTTAAATAGACTTGCTTTCATCTATTCTTTCATTCAAAACAATAATTATTGTAGTGTATATGTCATTGGGGATATGAATGCAGATATCTCAGATAGGAACTCATTATTTGCCAATCATATGGCTCAGTTCTGTCAAGATAAAGCAAAGTGCTTTTACCTACAGATAGCTATATTTATATTAGTGAGGCCTGGCACACCACATCATGGCTGGCCCACTGTATTAGTACAGCTGATGCACATGCCTCATTGGGGTGTATGATCATTCTGTACAGGGCAGCAATGACTGATCATATACCTGTTGCTATGAGAATAAATGTTGAACACATACCTGTGGTATCCAGAGATAGAAATAGCTTTAATACAGACAAACTGGACTGGCCAGCGCTTACAAAAGAAGACATCCTAGCCTATTATGCCCATACAGATAAATCCTTAAACAATATTCATCTACCTAAAGATGCAATAATATGTAGCAATGTTAATTGTAAAGATATGAAGCATAGGAGAGATATCTGCTCCATGTATAATGATATAGTAAGCGCCTTATATGTAGGCAGTAAGCCCTCTGCAAGCATAAAAATAAGACACATAACATCAGACCTGGCTGGAATAAGTATGTAGCTGAGTATCATGCTGAAGCCCGTGAAGCCACCAAATCATGGGCTATGGCAGGTAGACCCAGACAGGGGCCTGTGTTTGAGCACAAGAAGCTCACTAATGCAAGGTATAAGTATGCTGTTCGCTTCATCTGTAAAAATGAGCAAGCTATGAGGGCTGATTACATGGCTAAGAAGCTGCTAAGTAACAATGCTACAGATTTTTGGAAGGAAGTGAAAGCTCTTAGCAGTTACAAAACATTTCTACCATGTACTGTAGATGGAATCTCCGCAACAGCTAATATTGCGGAGTTATGGCGACAACATTATAGCACTTTATTCAACTGTGTCCAAGGTGAGTTGTATAGGGTGGAAAATATTGAGAGTAATGACTCGATAGTGATTATGTCACATGAGGTGTATCATGCCATGAACAAGCAGTCCAACAACAAAGCAAGTGGCTTGGATCATATCTCTGCTGAACATCTTAAGTATGCGAGTATGAGGATAGCTCCTCTCCTAGCTATTTGTTTTACTGGCTTTATGATTCGTGGCTTGTTACCAAACTCAATGTTGTCTGTCCTGTTAGTGCCGGTCATTAAGGACAAAGCTGGTAAAGTAGGCAGCCTAAATAATTACAGGCCCATAGCTTTAGCCAGCATATTGTCAAAAGTCTTAGAAAGAGTTCTGCTGGATAGAATAAATGAGTTTGTTAACTCCATAATAACCAGCTTTGCTTTAAAGCTAAACATGGCACTGACATGCATTTATGCCCTAAAGGAGATTGTAAACAAATATAGAGGCAAAAACTAATCAATCCTTAAGTGCTTTATTGATGCTTCCAAAGCCTTTGACCGTGTTAATCACAGAAAGCTGTTTGGTAAAATGAGTCAAAGAGGGGTGCCTAAATACATTGTTAGAATTCTGGCCTACTGGTATGCCCACCAGACAAGGAAATAAAATGGGGCAATAGGGTCTCAGCCCCATTTGGTGTTAGCAATGGTGTTAGACAAGGGGGAATTTTGTCCCCAGTCCTTTTTAATCTATATATTGATGATCTGTCTAAACAATTGAAAGCCGGTAACACTGGGTGCGTGATTGGTAATATTTTACAATACAATACAATACAATACCTTTATTTGTCATTTTAACCTCATACAATAAAAGAACCAAAACACACACCAACACTATTCACATAAACATCCATCACAGTGGCTCTCCTCCTCACTGTGATGGAAGGCAAAGTTCTTGTCTCTCCCCTGCATTCCATTTCCCTCCTTTTAGTGAACCATATTATGTATGCAGATGATCTTGTGGTCTTTAGTCCATCTAGCGCTGGTCTCCAGCAGCTCCTTACTATATGTTCCGTGTATGGTGTGGAACATGACATTAAATATAATGCTAGTAAGAGTGCTGCTATGGTCTGTAGAACCAAAGAGGATAAATGCCTAAAATATCCTATTTCTAAATTGTCTGGCAACAATCTTAGTGTCTGTAATAAGATAAAATATCTAGTGCATATTATTACAGAAAAAATGACAGATGATGAGGATATTTATAGGCAACGACGCATGCTGTATGTACAGGCAAATATCCTCTTGAGTAAATTTGGTGCGTGTGCAGATGTGGTGAAGATGTCGCTATTTAGAGCATACTGCACACCACTCTACACTGCGCACCTGTGGTCGAACTATTTAAAGACAAGTATGCAGAGACTAAAGGTGGCATATAACGATGCCATGAGAACACTGCTAAGGCAATCTAGATGGTGTAGTGCCAGTAATATGTTTGTGGCTGCAGGAGTCAGTACTTTAGAAGCTATTTAAGACACCACATGTATAAATTCATTTGTAGGATAAATGACTCTAAAAATGTGCTTATTGTGGCCTTGACAAACATAAGGGTTAGCACTACACGCTACGAATCCCAGCTGTGGAGACACTTGTATCATTGTCTCGTTGTAGGACATTGATTATCTTTTAATCTGGATTTTTAACTTAAGTATTGTGGGTTTTTGTTAAATATAAATTATGATGTTTTTATGTGATATACCATAATTTTATATATATTTATGATATTTGATATGCAATGCATTTTTAATGTAATGTTGCCCCTTGTCTGGACCTTGAGTCCGTAATAAAGTATATTATTATTATTATTATTAATGTATTATGTTAACATATATTTGGCTCCTGGAAAAAGGTACCACTGTATTGTGCTTACTTCTAAATTTAAAAAAATAAATAATAAACTTTCCCAATACAGACTGGAGCTATCATAGTGCCAGGGAATAAATGGGGTGGAATTTGTCGGATGTAGTCAATAAAATTTCCTTCGGCAATATGTAGCGGGCCTTACAAGGGAGATGAAAAGCTTGATCTACTCATAGGAAATTAGGAAGTGCAAGTGGCTGAAATGTCAGTGGGTGAGTCTTTTGGAGTCACACAACATGGAAACGAGACCCTTTGGTCCAACTTGCCCACACCGACCAACAAGTCCCCTCTGCACTAGTCCCACCTGCCTGTATTTGGTTCATATCCCTCGAAACCCTTTCTATCCTTGCCCCTGTCTAAATGTTTCTTAAACATTGCAACAGTACCTGCCTCAACTACCTCCTCCGGCAGCTCATTCCGGAAACTCACCACCCTTTATGTGAAAAGTTACCCCTTTGTAAACAACAGGTTGGTGGGAGTAAAGAAGCCTGGATGATGAGAAAAATTAAGGCCCTAGTCACAAAAACAAAGAGGACATAGCCCAGATATAGATAGTTTGGAACAAATGCATCCCTGGAACTGAGGAGCATATCTAGGAAGGAAATCAGCAGGCCAAAGAGAAGGACAGGAGAAAGCTCAGGAAGATAAGAATAAAGGGAATCCAAAGATATCTCATAAATACATTAAGGGAAGAAGGGTCACTAGAAAGATAATAGAACACCTCAGATACCAAAACAATCGTCTATGTGTGGAGATACAGGAGATTGGTGAAGGGTATTGATATTCAAAGCGTTTTTCCTTTGTTTTTACCTTAGGAAAAGACATAAAGGCTAGGGAACTTGGGACAGTTCATGGATAAGTTTGGATGATGTCCGTGTTATAGATGAAGAAGTGTCCTAAGGCGTATGAAGGTAGATACATCTTTGGGGCCTTATCAGATCTATCCAAGGACACTGTGGGAAGTTAGAGACGAAATTGCAGGAGCTTCAGCTGCAATTATCATTAGATATGAATCATCATTAGATGCAGGTGAGGTGCCGGATGATTAGAGAATGGCTAATGTTGTGTCTCTATTTAAGTGGGGACTTCAAGAAGTGGGAGGAGAGTTAGAAGTGAGTCAGAGGAGGAAAACAGTTTAAAACTGAGGAATTTGGTTTGTAAATTGGTAAATTAGGCAATTTATCAGTCAATATAAGCAAGACGGCTCTTAGGGAGCGGCAGTGTGGGAAGTGCCTTGTGAGAAAAGTGTGAGTCTTCGGCTCGAGAGTCTTCAGCAAGGAGGCTACGCCACATGCTGGAGAGGGAGAGACGAAAGAAGGAGATGTCAAGCAAGCTGATTCGGTGTGATGCTTGCAGTATGTGGGAGGTCAAGGACACTGCTGGTGCCTCTCGCTGCTACAAATGTGAGAAGTGCATCCAGGTACAGCTCCTGAAGGACCGTGTTGGGGAACTGGAGAAGCAAGTGGATGACCTCAGGTTCGTCCAAGAAACTGAGTCGTTCCTCGACAAGTCCTACAGCAAGATTGTTACACCTAAGGTACTGGAAGAGAGAAGGTGGGAGACAGTGAGAAAGGGAGGAAAGTATGGAATGCAAAGGTCCCAGGGTGTTGTACCTCTTGTGAATAGGTTCACCCACTTAGAAGCTGTCGGGAGAGAAGACGTTATTACACCGAGCGGCGGACTGCCTTGCGAAGCAAAAAGGGCTGTTGAGCCAAAACCAAAGAGGCCAACGTCAGGCAACGCCATTGTAGTTGGAGATTCCATTGTGAGAGGTACGGACAGGGGTTTCTGCGGCAACAGATGGGATTCGAGGATGGTGTGCTGCCTATCTGGTGCCAGAATCCAGGATGTCACGGACAGAGTGCAGAAAATCCTCAAAGGCGAAGGTGAACAGCTGGAAGTGACAGTGCATGTCGGCACAAACGATGTTGATAAGAAGGGGGTGAATATTCTGCAGGGTGACTTTAGAGAGCTCGGAAAAATGCTGAAAAGCAGAAACTCCAGGGTTGTTACCTCCAGTTTGCTTCCAGTTCCTCGTGCTGGCGAGAGCAGGAACAGGGAGATACGGGACCTGAATGTGTGGCTGAGGAACTGGCGCAGGGGGCAGGGATTGAGATTCTTAGATCACTGAGATCTGTTTTGGAGTAAGTGGGAACTGTACAAAAGGGACAGATTGCATCTTAACAGGTGGGGGACCAGTATTCTGGCAGGCAGGTTTGCCACTGCTACACGGGTATTTTAAACTGAATAAGGGGGGTGGGGTGCCAAATGGGATAGTCGAGGTTGGAAGAGAGTAAAGGGATGGTTAATTACCCCAGAATTAACAGGACAGGAAGCTCACAAAGGGATAGGCGAGTATGGACAAGTGTAATAGGGATCGATGTGAAAGGTGAGATACGTAAGGAATTAAAAGTATTGTATATGAATGCGCGAAGTATAAGAAGTAAAGTGGATGAGCTTGAGGCTCAGTTAGAGGTTGGTAGATATGGCATTGTGGGGATTACTGAGACGTGGCTGCAGGAGGATCGGACCTGGGAACTTAATATTCAGGGTTATACATCCTATAGAAAGGACAGGCAAGTGGCCAGAGGAGGGGGGTAGCTCTGCTGGTGAGGGATGGAATTCAGTCCCTTGTGAGGGAGGACATAGGGACTGACGAGGTAGAGTCACTGTGGATTGAATTGAGGAATTATAAAGGCAAGAAGACACTAATTGGTGTTATCTACAGACCCCCAAATGTAGCCCGGATGTAGGGTGTAAGTTGCAGCAGGAGTTAAAACTGGCATGTAACAAAGGTAATGTCACTGTGGTGATGGGGGATTTCAATATGCAGGTAGACTGGGAAAATCAGGTTGGTTCAGGACCCCAAGAAAGAGAGTTTGTAGAATGCCTCCGAGATGGATTCTTAGAGCAGCTTGTAATGGAGCCGACCAGAGAAAAGGCAATTCTCGGTTTAGTGTTGTCCAACGCACCAGACATGATAAGAGAACTCGAGGTAAAGGACCGCTTGGAGGTAGTGATCATAATATAATTAGTTTTAATCTGCAATTTGAGAAGGAGAATGTTAAATCGGAAGTGGCAGTGATGCAGTTGAACAAAGGGGACTATGAAGGCACGAGAGAGGAGCTGGCCAAGGTAGACTGGAAAGGGATCCTAGCAGGAATGACGGTGGAACAGCAATGGTAGGAATTTCTGGGCATAATCCGAAAGACGCAGTATCAATTCATTCCAAAAAGGAAGAAAGATTCTAAGGGGAGTAGGAGGCAACCGTGGCTGACAAGAAAAGTTAGGGATAGAATAAAACTAAAGGAAAAGATGTATAACACAGCAAAGAGTAGCCGGAAGCCAGAGGATTGGGAAACTTTCATAGGACAACAGAAGGAAACAAAATGGGCAATACGGGCTGAAAAGATGAAGTACGAGGGGAAGCTGGCCAGGAATATAAAGAAGGACCGTTAAAGGTTCTTTAGATATGTTAATGGAAAAAGAATAGCCAAGTCAAATGTGGGTCCCTTGAAGGCAGACACGGGTGAAATTATTATGGGCAACAAGCAAATGGCAGAAGAGTTGAATAGGTACTTCGGATCTGTCTTCACTAAGGAAGACACAAACAATCTCCCAGATGTACTGGAGGACAGAGGTTCTAAGGGGGTAGAGGAACTTAAATACATTTTCATTAGGCGAGAAATAGCATTGGGTAGGCTAATGGGACTGAGGGATGATAAATCTCCTGGGCCTGATGGTCTGCATCCCAGGGTCCTCAAGGAAGTGGCTCTAGAAATAGTGGACGCATTGGTGATCATTTTCCAACGTTCAATAGATTCAGGATCAGTTCCTGCGGATTGGAGGATAGCTAATGTTATCCCACTTTTCAAGAAAGGAGCGAGAGAGAAAACAGGGAATTACAGACCAGTTAGCCTGACTTCGATGGTGGGAAAGATGCTGGAGTCAATTATTAAAGAGGTACTAATGGGGCATTTGGATAGCAGTAAAAGGATTAGTCCAAGTCAACATGGATTTATGAAAGGGAAACCATGCTTGACTAATCTTCTGGAATTTTTTGAGGATGTAACAGTAAAATGGATGAAGGGGTCCCAGTGGATGTAGTTTATCTAGACTTTCAGAAAGCCTTTGATAAGGTCCCGCATGGGAGACTGGTGACTAAAATTAGAGCACATGGTATTGGGGGTAGGGTGTTGACATGGATAGGAAATTGGTTGGCATAACGGAAGCAAAGAGTAGGAGTGAACGGGTCCTTTTCAGAATGGCAGGCAGTGGCGAGTGGAGTGCTGCAAGGCTCGGTATTGGGGCCGCAACTGTTTACCATATATATTAATGATTTGGAAGATGGAATTAGGAGCAACACTAGCAAGTTTACAGATGACACAAAGCTGGGTGGCAGTGTGAACTGTGAAGAGGATGTTAGGAGGTTGCAGGGTGACCTGGACAGGTTGAGTGAGTGGGCAGATGCGTGGCAGATGCAGTATAATAGATAAATGTGAGTTTATCCACATTGGCGACAAAAACAAGGGGGCAGATTATTATCTCAATGGGGTCAGGTTAGGTGAGGGGGAGCTGCAACGAGACCTGAGTGTCCTTGTACACCGGTCACTGAAAGTTGACTTACAGGTACAGCAGGCAGTGAAGAAAGCTAATGGAATGTTGGCCTTCATAACCATATAACCATATAACAATTACAGCACGGAAACAGGCCATCTCGGCCCTACAAGTCCATGCCGAACAAATTTTTTTCCCCTTAGTCCCACCTGCCTGCACTCGTACCATAACCCTCCATTCCCTTCTCATCCATATGCCTATCCAATTTATTTTTAAATGATACCAATGAACCTGCCTCCACCACTTCCACTGGGAGCTCATTCCGCACCACCACCACTCTCTGCGTAAAGAAGTTCCCCCTCATATTACCCCTAAACTTCTGTCCCTTAATTCTGAAGTCATGTCCTCTTGTTTGAATCTTCCCTATTCTCAAAGGGAAAAGCTTGTCCACATCAACTCTATCCCTCTCATCATTTTAAAGACCTCTATCAGGTCCCCCCTTAACCTTCTGCGCTCCAGAGAATAAAGACCTAACTTATTCAACCTATATTCATAACAATAGGATTTCAGTATAGGAGTAAAGAGGTTCTTCTGCAGTTGTATAGGGCTCTGGTGAAACCACAACTGGGGTATTTTGTCTCCTAATTTGATTGAGGCAATGCAGCGTAGGATCACAAGATTGATCCCTGAGATGGCGGGACTGTCATATGAGGAAAGATTGAAAATACTAGGCTTGTATTCACTGGAGTTCAGAAGGATGAGGGGAGGGTCTTATAGAAACTTATAAAAGGACTGGACAAGCTAGATGCAGGAAAAATTTTCCCAATGTTGGGCGAGTCCTGAACCAAGGGCCACAGTCTTAAAATAAAGGGAGGTCATTTAAGACTGAGGTGAGAAAAAACGTTTTCACCCAGAGAGTTGTGAATTTATGGAATTCCCTGCCACAGAGGAGAGTGGAGGCCAAATCACTGGATGGATTTAAGAGAGAGTTAGATAGAGCTCTCGGGGCTAGTGGAGTCAAGGGATATGGGGAGATGGCAGGCACGGGTTATTGATAGCGGACGATCAGCCATGATTACAATGACTGGCAGTGCTGTCTCGAAGGGCTGAATGGCTTCCTCCTGCACCTATTTCCTATGTTTCTATGCTTATGGACTTCCATGACCAGTGAGCATAACATCTATGGCAGGAAAATGCAAGGAACTGGTTTACAAAAAAAACAAAAACAAAATGCTGTAGTAACTCAGTGGGTTTGGCAGAATATCTGGAAGGCATGGTTAGGTGACGTTTCGGATTGAGACCACTCTTCAGAGATGGCCGGAAAAGAGTTGAGGGTGGGATAAAGCCTGGCAAATGATAGATTGACAAAGGCCAGAGACAAAAAGGCTGTAAGATTAGAAGATATGTGAAATGTGAAATCAGAGGAAGGAATAAAAATGGAAGGGGAGGGGGCGAAGGGCAGGATAGTGGAAAAGGGTACGCATCCTGGTGGGGCACAGGGAAGACATGGGGAAAGTCACTGAGGTGTGTCAAATAGAGCAGAGGGGTCTAGGTGTATAGGTACATAGTTCCCTGAAAGTAGCAAAGAATGCTTTTGGTACAATGGCCTTTGATGAAGGCCAATATACTGATGGTCAGGCTAATGAGTATAGAATTTGGGATGTTATGTTACAGTTGAACAACATATATTGGTAAGGTGGCATTTGGATATTGGGTTGTTTTTTTTATCCTGCTATAGGATGGATGTCATGAAGCTGGAAAGAGTGCGGAGAGGTTTAATGCCTGAGAATGTTACGAGGACTCGAGGTACTAAGCTTTGGCGAAATGTTGGGGCGGCTAGGACTCTATTCCTTGCAGCACAGGAAGCTGAGGGATGATCTTCCAGGAGGTAGCCAAAATTTAGCCATGATATTGGCTAAAATCACGAACCACATAGGTAGGGTGAATGCACAGATAATTTTAACCAGGGTAGGGGATCAAGAACCAGAGGACATAGGTTTAAAGTGAGGGCAGTAATATTAATAGAATTCAGAGGGGCAGCAATTTCACTTGTAGGGTGGTGGGTATATTGAATTAGCTGTCTGAAGAGGTAGTTGAGGCAGGTACTATAACAGTCTTTAAGAGACAATTGGACATGTAGTCACAGGAAAGGTTTAGAGGGAGGAATCTGAAGAAGGGTCTCGACCTGAAACACTGCCCATTCATTCTCTCCAGAGATGCTGCCTATTGTGCGAGTTACTCCAGCATTTTGTATCTATCTAAGGGTTAGAGGGATATGGGCAAAATGTGAGCAAATAGGACGAGCTTAGTGGGGGTCATTTCAGCCAACATGGATGAGTTGGGCCAGATGTGCCTGTTTCTGTGCTGTATGGCTCAATGACACTCTGACCAACATAATTCATCATGTTCGTGGACCAGATAAATGCACCTCCCTCTATGCAGGACTGTCTGCACTGACCATAACCCCTCAAAGATGTAGCCTTAGTTCATTCGCTGAGATGGCTCAACACACCTGCTATTGTGCTGGCAGCCCATCCTGATATACCTTATGAGAACATGAAATGCATTTGCAGTTTGCTCAGTTTACTGATGATTCCCACACCACAGTAGGATTCTTAGCCACCTCCTGCCAAGCATTTATTATGTTGGCCCTAATGTCTTCTTGCTCTCCTGACGTACAATACCTGGCTCCCAGTATTAATAAACTGATTAAAATAACCAGAGAGACACTAAATCTCAGAGTAACTCAGCGGGTCAGGCAACATCTCTGGTGAAATTAATGTGATATTTCAAGTCGGAACCCTTCTTCAGATTCAAAGTTAGAGAAGGATTAAAATAATAAAATATTTTTCATTAGATCTAGAGGCTCTCTCCCTGCCCTCTGCAGCAAGTTTATCCACGGTAGCCACTGTGTTTGTTGCTGCTATCTGGATGTCATGTCGAGTGGGCTTTTAAGGATTGAATGCAGTCTCATCATGAACCACGCAGATGTTTTTCAGTGAAAACTAATCAAATACCATTTCAAACTGGATTTTGGCCAATTTTGTGGTCAGGGACCTAATTGTGTGCCAACCCTAAATGCGACAACAGTTCAGTGCACCCGGGAGGACAAGGGGGAAATGCAGATTCTAGTGACTAATATCAAACTAAATCTAGTTTGAACTGGGTTAAGATTGTAGCAAAGTAAGGAGAGAACAAATGTCAGCCAACGTTTGAAGCAGCGTACTGCAGACAATGAAAGTTAATCTGACATTTCAGTGATTACAGGTACTGCCTGTTGTAACAACCTTATTAATTTTAACTAGCCCCTTATCATTTCCTAGACAGGCTATTTAAAAAAAAAGCATATATATATATGGAAGAATATACTGAGGATGGATAACAAAATTAGATGGGAAGAGAGAAAATTATGTTTGGGGTTGTGCCAGAAAATTCAGAAAGGTTATTGAAAGATGACTCACAAGAATGTGTATTTTGTAATAAAGCTCAACAGTAGCACAGAGGACAGACAACACCTTACCTATCAATCAGGTATGCCACTATCTTCAAAATTAAACAGGAAGTTCGAGAATTCAGATCATAATGATAACCCGCATTATTTCTTCTCTCAAGAGATAATAATAGTTCCATTATTCTCATTTGCAGGTTCTCTAAAGCATATCTTCTTTGCCTTTCTAATGTCACCACACCTTGCTTCTACTACCACTACTATCTCATTATTTTACTTAATAACTCCTGCTACGTCTCCCTTTTTGTTCCTTAATTACCCCCCTCCCCCCCCCCCCGCCCCCCACCCACACACCACCTTCTTCTACACTTCTTTAAAAAAATTGTTTACTATTCTGTGGAAACATCACCAAGTTGGGATATCAGCCTAGATTTTAACCTCGGCTGATATTCGTGATCAGACTTGGTTATTCCCCCTTTCTCCTACTTTCAGTCTGAAGAAGGGTCCTGGCACGAAACGTTACCTATCTTTTTTCTCCAGAGATGCGGCCTGACCCACTGAGTTACTCTAGCACTTTGTATCTATACTCGGTATGTCAGTTCATTGGACTTGCTTGCAATACATTTACCACCTTTTGCCCTCAAAACAGTTCTTATCAATTCAGCCTTTCTGACTTGCTAGATTTCCTGAGCTTGGAAAACCTGGCTATTTCCTATTAGAAAAAGAGTCACTGTTGAAATGATAGCACGCAGGCTCATTAAAGTCACGGCCCTTTTTAATCAGTAAAGGCACCATAGAGATAAGTCAAGCAGTAGTTACAAGGTGCTGGAGTAACTCAATGGGTCAGGCAGGATATCTGGAGAAAAAGGATGGGTGACATTTTGGGTCAGGACTCTTCTTCAGACTGAAGCGTCACCCATCCTTTTTCACCAGTGATTCTGCCATGCTCATTCAGTTACTCCAGCACTTTGTGCATATCTTTGGTATAAACCAGCATCTGCAGTTCTTTGTTTCTATACAAAGTCTGGCAGTAGGTGGATTTGAGACAGAATTCATTAATATTCCAGATTGTTTGCAATTTAACTTAACAGGACCCTAATCTAATTGATCTTGAGAGTTGAATTACAAACTGTAGAATTCAATTCATTTATTTTCCAGACTTAATGAGCACTTGCAACAATTTATTATTTTACCTGTCTTGATTTTGTTGGATTAACTTGAAATTAACTTTACGAAGAAAATAAGTGAGTCCCCTGTTGAGATTCATGGCCACTTAATAAGAGATAAACTAGTTTCATAATTAACGTCAAGTTTTGTCATGTGAAATGTTTTGTCACAACATTGAGCTCTGTAAGTTGGGTTATTTGAGCACGACAGATGCTGAGTATGGGGATCTCTGTGTTTATAAACATTAGTGATGTACGGTGCACCAGCTACCATGTCAGTAATGGGCCTATCCCACTTAGGCGACTACAGGCAACTGCCGCAAAATTTTCAACATGTTGAAAAGTTTTCTGCGACAGTGGCAACAATTTTTGCTGTTGTAGGGTTTTCGCCAGGTGTCGTAGGTGAATTCCATTAAAACTAGTCCCTAGCAGTCGCCTAAAGAGTCACCTAAGTGGGACAGGCCATAAGGTAACCACTGCATGCTCTACAGAGGCTCACCAAAAGATCTGGAATCACCCCAGAACCCTTCCGTCTCTCCACCCATCTCCCTCTTTTTTAAATCACACAAAATCTGACCAGCATTACCATTCCTATACCTCGCAGCAGTAACATAAGGGTGCTGAGAGGGTGGGGTGGGCTTGGCAGGGTTGGGAGTATGAGATTACCATTGACCAAAATCTTAGCTGGACCAATGCATAAATATTAGGAAAGAGCCTGGAGACCTGCAGCAAATCACTTCATCACCTAAATCCCAATATTTGTCCCACCATCTACAAGGCACTGGTAGAAATGTGCTACACATACTCTCTACTGTACTAAATATGCAACTTTATATAACTCAACACCATCTAGGACAAACCAGTCCACTTGATTGAGACATCATCACAATTCTAAACATTCATTCCCTCCACCACCATGGTTGTAATATGTTCAATCATAGAGTCATACAGAGTGGAAACAGGCCACCCACCCCTTCAGAACAACTTGCCCCATGCCGACCAACATGCCCCATCTACACTAGTCCTACCTGCCTTTGTTTGGCCTATATCCTTCTAAACCTATTCCTCTCCATGCACCTCTATAAATGTTTCTTAGACATTGTGATAGAACCTGCCTCAAATACCTCCTCTGGCACACCTTGTTCCTTACAAATACCACATTTTGTGTAAAAAGTCACCCCTCACCTTCCTATTAAATCTTTTACCCCCCTCACCTTAAAACCATGTCCTCTGGTTCCGATTATCCTACTTTGGGTAAAATACTGAGCATTTACCCCTCTCTACTCCTCTCTTGATCTTATACATCTTCATATGATCACCCCTCATCATCCTGCGATCCAAGCAAATAAAGTCCTAGCCTGTTCACCTCTCTCTTTAACTTAGGTCCTCAGTCCTGGCAACACCCTCGTACATCTTTTCTATACCCTTTCCAGCTTAACAACATCTTTACTATTACAGGGTGACAAAAACTGAACACAATATACCAAATGCCGGCCTCACCCAGTTTCTTGTGCAACATGACCTCCCAACTTCTATGGTAGACAAAGTGCTGGAGAAACTCAAGCGGGTGCAGCAGCATCTATGGAGCGAAGGAAATAGGCAACGTTTCGGGCCAAAACCCTTCTTCAGACCTGTTCTTCACCCTTCTTCAAACCCACCTGAAGAAGGGTTTCGGCCCGAAACGTTGCCTATTTCCTTCACTCCATAGATGCTGCTGCACCCGCTGAGTTTCTCCAGCACTTTTGTCTATCTTCGATTTTCCAGCATCTGCAGTTCCTTCTTAAAAACTCCCAACTTCCATATTTAGTACTCAGGACTGATGAAGGTCAATGTGCTAAAAGCCTTCCTGACCACCCTATCTGTGAACCTGACCCACCCGTGACACCACTTTCAAGGAACTATGTACCTGCACTTCTCGATCTCCCTGCTCTACAAATACTCCCCAGAGCCCTGTCATTCACTGTATAAAAATTAATTCAATCCACAAATATATTTTAGAAACCTGCCACAGCATTCACAACACAATCCACCAAACTCAGAATCTTATCATTTAGGAGACTGACTACTGGCATTATGCGAAGTTTATGAAATATTTTGTTTTGGATTATATACTGTCATGAAATGTATCTTGGCTGTTCTTTTCTCATTGCTGAATCAAGATATTGCTCCACACAACAACTATTAGATATGACCTTCAGGAATAAGACTGTCGCTATTTAAGGCGGCAGCTCACTACCTTCCTTCAGGTTATGTGAGGGAATGAACAATAAATGCCAGCCTTGTTAGTGATGTCCACATATTCCAAGCATGAATAAAATAATATTTTTGACCAGCTGTCCTAATTTTCTCACGCAGTAACTCTCCAAGACAAATTTTCTTTGATAATTGTTACAATCAGGCACATAGGGATCTTTCAACTGGATAGGTGCTTGATGCTGTTGCTCCTGAGATATACAACGTTCACACTGGATCGATGACACTATGTCAACTGACAAGAAAAATAATCAAACTGTTCATGGAAAGGATTAACCATTCAAGCCAAGAAAGGGTTTTGCAGCAATCTCAAATGCCAAACAAACATTGTTAGAAATAAATAATATTAAATAAATACTCCAGTCTGCTGAAACAGTAATGAAGTCTAATCTAGAAGGATTACATACAAATAAGATTGTTTCACGTAGTAATTAAAGAATGTATTTTCTACATGTTTGTGTTATATCCATCTCATGCAGTTTGGTAAATCTTGTTTTTGCGTGCATGCAGTGGGCTCCCAGCTGCAGCTCCTGACTTACCACGTTGACGGTTCTGCTTTTTTGTAGTTTAGTCCCACTTTCAGGATTGTATGGGAGAATGAAACGCATAGAAATAAGTTTATAGTGAGATGGCCACACCACAGGTGCAAGCAGAAAGTAGAATGCTAAGCACTGGGGAGAGGGAGGAAGCTGAGAATGCAGTAATCCCGTGACCATTATCCTCGACAACTGTTGGGTGTATGATCATTCAGAGGAGATGCAGCAATAATAGTCATGTCTTATGGCACCAGGACCCAGCACAGGAAGAGTGTTTAGAGATACATCGCAGTAAACAGCCCTTTGGGCCCAACCGAGTCCACGTCGACCAGCAATTCCCCATTTCACACCACACTATCCTACATAGTAGGGACAAGTTACAATTAACAGGAGCCAAGTAACCTACTAACCTGTTTGTCTTTCGAAAATGCGGGAGGAAACCGGAGCACCCAGAGAAAAACCTACATGGTCATAGGGAAACATACCAATCTCTGTACAGACACTAACCCTTATTCAGGATCGAACCCAGATCTCTGTCACTGGTAAGGCCGCAGCTCCACCGCAACGCCACAGTGCCAGCCTCATGTCAGTGTGCAGCTTTAAAAGACATTTAAAAACAAATTTGGGGAGGGTTACAGAATGGACAAGCGTTTTACAGTTTAAGGATAAAAGGGGAAATCTTTTAGGACCGAGATGAGGAAAACTTTTTTCACACAGAGAGTGGTGAATCTCTGGAATTCTCTGCCCCCGCAGAAGGTAGTTGAGGCCAGTTCATTGGCTATATTTAAGAGGGAGTTAGATATGGCCCTTGTGGCTAAAGGGATCAGGGGGTATGGAGAGAAGGCAGGAACAGGATACTGAGTTTGATGATCAGCCATGATCATATTGAATGGCGGGTGCAGGCTCAAAGGGCCGAATGGCCTACTCCTGCACCTATTTTCTATGTTTCTATGTTTCTATGTTAGGGGCTGATTAAAATGAATTTCATTATCTTCATATTGCTCCATCTCAGGGAATATTTGGAGGTTCTATTTGGTATAATATTGCTATAAATCATATTTATATGTAGGTAAGGTTAGATTTTCACATTTGCAGCAGAGGGATTTTTTCTTCACAAGCAATTCTTGCGCTGGATTCACTAATATGTGGATTTGAATTGATTTTATTCTGATTGAAGCAAACCACAAAGCCTTAGTTTGTTTGTCTGTCTGCACTGACTTTTCGACCATGACATTTATAGATTTACAGAATGGAATAACACAAAGAAAATTGATATTCTTGCAGGAGCTTTTTCCTCTCCTTTGACATCAGCTGCTAAGCCATTAGACTTAATATAAATTGGCAAAGATCCAGTCTTTGGTTGTGGACCAGAGAGCAATAATCCTTGACATTGAGATTGTCCAATGAGACTGTTTAAAAGCCGAAACTGTGGAAAGACACAAATTAATTTGCAGGTACTACAATTAAAAGCTATTGCACATGTTATTGATTATGCAAACTCGACCGTCAAAGAAAATTTAAAAATGTCCCTTTCCCTCTTTAAATTTAGTTTTAACGATTCAGAAAGAGAATACAATTTCATAATTTTCTTATAAATCAGCTGACTATTTATGTCACCAAAGATGTCAATTTTTTGGCTGTGTTTCTCGCTTACCTCAGTGGCACATTGAAAATGTAATAACATCCTTCACGATTCACACAATTGAAACCCATTGAATGTAAAATCCTCTTTGAATATGCAGTAAAAAATCTAGAAATAGAACAATAATGCAACAATGCAAAAAAGCACAAAGTCTCCATTATTGTAAGAAAAGTGAGAGAACATATCGGGAAAAAATGCACCTGGTTTATTTTCAGCTTTGTGTTTGCTAAATTTTGTAGCTGTTTCACACTGGGACTCTTTCCCTCCCAAGAATAAGGATTTTCACCCAACCAATCTATATCTATACATATAAAAGTACATCTTGCATTTATGTATACGTGTGTATGTGCTTTGCGTGTATTATAGGGTTTTTCTACCTTCGTCAATACGGCTACGTGCAGAGTTGACATTTTTATAGATTATTACCTCACATTGACCCTGGTAAACGCAATAAACAGGTCCCCTTCAACATTCCTGCTATATTTCAAAGTTTATTCATCATTACATTTTTTAAAAAGCAACACGTCCTTTCAAAAAACTAAAGCACTTCGAATGATGTCCCATGCGCCCGCAAGGTTTTGGGTCGCCCCCCCCTCTCCACCTTCCCACGGTTTTAACTTAAATGAAAAGAACAAAGAAGACCCTTCCTCTTCTTTAACGACCGCGTTCCCCCCGCCTCCGGTTCGACACAAGTGATCTACACTCGCGAGGGACCACCTAGGACCTCTTGTGAACGACACTTCATACAGGGGCTCTCCT